>NC_051181.1:112114047-112249990 GCF_013339695.2 Rhipicephalus sanguineus
GCGGGTTTGCATTGGACCATCGGCGCCCCGGAACTGGACTACATCCGCCCTCTCACCTTGGTGACCTCATGATGGGATTTGGGAGAGGCTGCGGTGAGGGCCAGGGGGTCGGTCAGGGGGGTTGGAATGCAAAGCCACGTTGTTTCACTCGGACCAGCTTCGCAGGACTAGAAACCGCGCGTCGTGAACGCGGGCGGTTTTCCAGTCTCGGACCGCGCTTGTTCTCATTTACGGAAATAGGCATTCGCGGGACTCGGGGCGAGTGTATATATAACCGCTCGCGATCGAATCGCTCCGCAGTAGATGTACAGCTAGCCTGCCCTCTCCGATGGAAAAAAAAAAAAAAGAAAAAAGAAACGTGGTAATTGATGCAAATTGCATGCGGTGCGGAAGTAGCACAAGGAGCGGGAACGTTTAAGCCGCGCGCAGGTGTTATTATATGTGCAAATCAAGGTGTAACAAAATAAAACATGAGACAATAGATTTCTCAGCTCTCGTAACAAGTTCTTGGCACTTTGCAGATGAAAGAATATCAAAGTGCGGAATGTTTGTGGACTGTATTTTTTTTTTTAAATCGAGCTCCTTTATTCTGCACTGGGCTCCAGTGTAGCTAAATTATTTTTAGTTCTGAGATTTTATAACGTCGTCGAGCGCTAATCTGCTCTCTTTAATTTGCACTGGCATCCAATGCACCTATTTCATCTCTAGTTCATTGCATAACCCCGTGAAACTGGCCACACTTTAATTGTGTATTAAATTATCTCAGCAATGCCGTGCAGCAGTCGATCCTTTGTGGATCTGCAACGTATCATAGCTGTTGTCCCCGGGAATTTTCTGCGTTTTGGGTTATCAAGGCATGAGCCTCTTGGTAAAACATCCCTTGAGTAGTCGTAGTTACCAACAAACTTTATGTTACGTTTCTTCTACCTTTCTTTGTATAATTCGTCTGAGTGAAATGAACTAGTTTGCCTTTAAAAACTTTTCCGTGACCATAAACCGCACGCGGGTGCACGTTGTTGAGAAACGAGGGAGCGTGATAAATATTCAGTACATTTCAGACACGTGATGCTCGTTATAAATGCAGCAAGATTCCATTGTTGAGGGAAGTTATATAATAAACAACTGAAGCCTAAGCAGTTGGATTGGTTACTCCGTGACTTCGGAAGCAAAGACAGCGCAATGGAACGGACGTGAGGAAAAGACTGAGGAAGCGTCTGTCTTGTAAACAAACTGCAATAAGAAACAGCCCGTTTATCCAAACGTAACAAATAAACATTTATTCTTTCAAGCGTGTCCTTATAAATATTATATAGCATATCCTGCCAAGCAAAAATAATAATAATAATACTTCTGGTGCACTAAACAGTTGGTGGGCCAGTCCTTCCTTCTTTGAGGTGCAGTCCGTGGCGCAGTTTTTTTTGTTGTTGTTGTTTTAAGATATATAAATAAAGTAGTATAGGAAAGTTTCTTCGGTGGCGCTGCACTTTGCAGCGCATGTGCGCATCACCTCCAAAGCTTAAAGCCTCTGAAGCCTCGAAAAAGAAAAAAAAATAAAAGAAGGAAGGGCGAGAGAGATTGGAGATCGGAAACGGACCGTTACAAAATGCGGCCCCGGGGTTTCGTAACGATCCGCTTTATTTTTTTGTTTACGTTCGCCCTTTTAGCGGTTTGGTTCGCGCAGAGCCGCGTCGCCTCTATCACAAGGATAGGTGCGCATGAACAGTACATCTCAGTGGCTAGTAATAAAGTCGAAAGGACGAAGGGATCGTTACGCAATACATACGTATCCCCCTGCTACAATGCTCCCCCCCCCCCTCCGCACACACACACACACACACATTTATATAGACGTGGCGGTGAAGAAAGCACCTAGAAGCACCTTTACCATATATACTGACAGTATATTAAAG
This sequence comes from Rhipicephalus sanguineus, assembly GCF_013339695.2. Classification (NCBI taxonomy): domain Eukaryota; kingdom Metazoa; phylum Arthropoda; class Arachnida; order Ixodida; family Ixodidae; genus Rhipicephalus; species Rhipicephalus sanguineus. The sequence goes on from NC_051181.1 coordinate 112,115,958, forward strand.
ATGTTTCTACGTACGTCGTGCTTATGGTTGTGTATATATATATGTATGTATATATATATATATATATATATATATATATATATATATATATATATATATATATATATATCTATATATATATATATATATATATATATATATATATATATATATTCGGGTGTTTCAAGAAATGTGTCCAACCTTCTCAAAAAATCAGGAAAATGCGATATTGCTCGGGGCTTTCAGAATTGCTTTTTCTGTAGCGGCAGGAACCTTAAGGTAGAAGGACATCATTTAGGACAGTAATTAAGAAAGTTACATTAATTAAATTTTAATTAGTGGGGTTAGGTGACTGTGTCAAATGGGAGAATTGAAGTTCTTCATGCGAGGAACCCATCCGAGCTTTGAGATTTCGAAAAAGCGTCCTCTAGTAGTTGTTGTGGCGTAATGAAATTCAACCAAATGCAACGACTTTCAACAGCGAAAGCCATCAAATTCGGTTGAATTTCATTACTTCGTAATTATTACTAGAGGCCGCTTTTGCGAAATCTCAATGTTGGGATGGATTTCTGGCACGAAGAACTTCAATTCCCCAATTTGACACAGCTACTTAACTCCACTAATAAAAAGTTAATTAATTTAACTTTCTTAATTACTGTTTCAAGTCATGTCTCTAACCATCTTAAGCCTAGCGCTACAGAAAAAGTCATTCATTCATTTTGGACGTCTCAGAAGAATATGGCAGTTGCGTTTGTTTCTGTTTTGGTTTCACCATTGAATTTGGTTGAATTTCATTACTTCTTAATTATTACTAGATGCCACTTTTTCGAAATCTCAAAGCTGGGTTGGTTTTCTGGCATGAAGAACTTCAATTCTCCCATTTGACACAACCACCTAACTCCACTAATTAAAAATTAATTAATTTACCTCTTTAAATTACAGTCCCAAATAATTTCTTTAACCATCTTAAAATCCCTGCCACTACATAAAAACCAATTCTGAAGGCAGCAATCAAATATCGCATTTTACTGATTTTTTGAGAAGGTTGGACACATTTCTTGAAACACCCTATATAATGCCGGAAGTACCTGTGGTCCTACATCGCTTTTCACGCACTCTCAGTATCGCTCCTCACTCACACTAGATGTTTGCCTTGTCATATATAACTTTCGGCTCATTTCATGTGTTGATTTACGTCCATGTAACTAACGTCTGTTTTGTCATTCTCGTAAACGAACATCTAGCAAGCAAATGTTATGTTGAATTGTTATTTATGTTAACCGTTTGTGATATAATAATTTTTTCTAAAGAGACTAACGAAAATGCCACTTCACAATTAAGTTACAGCTACATACCATACTGTACGACTGCTTTCGTGCTCGTTTCTTTATGCATCTCGCCCTGCACACAACTGCAGATCTCCCGAGAATTTCGTAGACCCTGCAGGTTGACAGGACAAAGCTAGACTGTGCCAAGTATGCACGTATACCCCACGTGCCTTATCCTGTAAATTTCGCGAAACAGTTCAGTGCAGTTCGTGGACCGGATCGCGGCGAATCGACGTGCATGGCAACACAGTGCGTGGACCCTTTATATATAATATCCACTCTCCGACGAGTGGTGAATCGTAACTCGCAGAAACCGTCATTTTCAACAAGGTCGTTAATTGGGCGAGCTGCAGATTCGTCGTCACTTCGTAAAAGCAGCGCCAGTGGTCTCCGCTGCATGAAGGGAAGGCAAGAGACGGACACGGCGCTGTCGAACTCAAACGTTTATTCAAAGAGCAGAACGCAGGGTTAATCTGTTTTTGTTGGTTGCCTTCTGGAGTGACGGCTGTATACAGTTAACTCTCCCGAATCACCTGCATGATCTACTCCTGATCGTTTCCAGCATTTCTAAACACGCATTCAGTGCCATCATAGATGAACTTGAACGAATTAACACTTAGATACATCTATAACCACCGCACGTAGTATATAGCACTGTATAAATATGTACATAACATTTATAGCACTGTGTAAACCGTTTACCATTTTTGGTTTTCTAAACACAGCAGCAATTCCGCCTGAGAGCAAAGACGTAGCTAGGATACTAACCATAGATGGCATCTTGTATACGTGCCCACATACAAAACGCCACAGTATCCGGTAGGGTTTTGTTTTTCTTGACTTCTAATGGTGCAGACTTTAGGCAAAGCTTAGCTCTCTCCCATAAAAAAGAAACAGAAGGAAAACCAGTCAAAGCATTTGGCGTTGCCTTCTTGTGGTACCCTTTCTCTCTTTTCCCCGAAATGACGTTACGTTAAACTACTGGAGGGACGGACGAAAAAGTGCAGACAAGCCCATCAGACGGCATCTATCTATCTATCTATCTATCTATCTATCTATCTATCTATCTATCTATCTATCTATCTATCTATCTATCTATCTATCTATCTATCTATCTCTCTCATATATATATATATATATATATATATATATATATATATATATATATATATATATATATATGTGTGTGTGTGTGTGAGAGAGGGGGGGGGGGAGAATGATAAGCCAGGAAGTGCAGCTAATCGAATGGACATCTTGGAATGGAGTGCGCTCTGGTGACCGTCGAGGTTCGCGTGCGACAACGTTTTTCTCTCTATCTATATACTTCTATAACGAATATCGTACGTATAACGAACACGTCATCGCTTCCGCTTTGCCGGCTCGTTACCCTTTAATGAGCCTTCTTCGGTAAGTTGTAGTCGGAGATATATATTTGGGCGCAGAACGGGAGAGATCTCTTTTTTTTTTTTTTTTTTGCCGGTTCCAGCGAGGAGAGGAAGTGGCTATCGGAAGCGGACCCGGGCGAAGGAGAAAAAGAGAGGAGGAAATAGAGGGAGAGAGGGGTACGGAGAGATGCGAGACCCTAGTCGAGAAAAGAAAAATGAGCGGCGAGCGAATCGTCTTCGCTTCGGCGGCAGCGAAGAGATACGCTCGCAACAGATCGGCCGACGCTGTTGCTCGATCGGCGCCCATTTATCTTCATTTTGCGCGCGCAAAAGCAAGACAATACAGCGAAATGGAAGTGCGCGCGCGGAGGGGGCCCCACGCATCTCTCGCATGAGCTGTCCTAGCCCGCTGCAGCGCTGGGGAAAAAAAAAAAAGTACGCGTGCCGATCGGGAACACAGTATCAATCGCGAAAAAGTTCGGAATGTAGAGGAAGAGATGTACGTACTACATGGCCTTATACATACCGTGCGTCCGCCCCGTTTATCGTCTCGAGGCACGAACTCCACGCTGGAGATAGGCCGAATGCATTGTGATCGACCCCCTTTTTTTTATTAAATATATAGCCCCGTTGGTGTCAAGTCCTGTAGATATTTCTCGTACGTCGAATGAAAATAGAATATATCGGCCGTTCAGGAACTACTAAGAATGCGCAGCTCGCACCTGATATGAACCATTCCGGCGTGCTTGCAGAATCCCAAGGTGTCACTGACGGGATATCGGCCGGGCGGCGAAAAAAAGAAAAACGTTTATCGGATTGCTGGCACACGCCCATACTACACGGCATTTTTTTTTCTTTGTAGTTTTTTTTTATGTACAAGAAAAGCGTTCCATTTTAATCTGTCTATGCTATGTAAAAGGTGTCCTCCGCTGAAGTTGACATGCCGCTGTTCTCTGCGAATGAATGAATGAATCACTGGCGTAGCTTTTTTTTTTTTTTTTTTTCTTTATTGCCTGCTTTTGACAAGAAACAAACAAAAACAAGAAGAAACGCTATTTACAATACAAACACTGGTTGCGTAAAAGGGAGAGGGATCGACAGGAAAAAAAAGGAAGGCCATACTGGGACTAATGAGACGCTCTAAACCTCCTTCATTTGCAAAGAAGCTCTACACGATCTAACCAATCAGGACCATCTTCAAGAAGTTTTTGTTCTTCAACAAAACGGGTTACGCTTTCTTTGAAGTATTGTGACGCGCCGGACGGGCGTCCGCATCACGTGCCGTATGGCCATCCTGCACTTCCATATGCTGTGGAGTGCAATCAACATTATCAGATCAAAGGTGTCCCGTCATCACTTTCAACAGAGAGATATCGAATTCCAGGGGGTCTAAGGGGAAATCTTTTTTGAGGTACGCTGCATACGTCCCATAAAACACAGCGTCCCAGCAGTCGAGGAACATGTGGTCTATGTTTCTACTTTTCTGCATATTAAGCAATCGGTTCCCCATGGCACAACATGCCTTTTTCCTCCAGCCAAGGTTTGACAGGAAGTGTACCTGAATGTAGTTGAAAGAAGAATGTTTTCATTCCTGCAGGTACCATCATTCTTTTGACCCTTTTTAGTACATTTCTCCATCGACCCTCAGGGTACATGTTCTACAGCGTACAGGTATACAACGTCACAAAGGTCTTTGTACATTTCTTCCGTCACAGTGGAAAGATATCGAGAGAAAAGCGAGCGGACAAAAAATCACTAGCTAAAACTACTTCTTTTAAAAATCCATGTAAGCTTCCAGGCAAATATTTCGTGATACAACATGTTCGGCAACCGTTGCACAGGCGAAGCTGGCGTAGCCAATTGGGCCAGTCGGGGGGCTCAAACTCCTCCCCCCCCCCCCCAGAAAAAAATTTCTGGCTGCGCCCTGGAATGAATGAATGAATGAATGAATGAATGAATGAATGAATGAATGAATGAATGAATGAATGAAAATGAGAGTTCGCTTTTCCAAAACAAACCGTTATTTGCCGACATATTTGATATTTTTATTCCTTGTAGTTCTTATTTTTTTTGTGTTTCTTCAGTACTACTATGATGTTGATGGGATAGCCGGCTCTAACGCAGCCTACCTTCCCATGTTAATTTTTTTCATAGGTAAATTAAAAAAAAAAGTCTGCAACGTAACACGGACGCCGTTATGTTCATATGAATGGACCCAGTATAGATAAGTCAACCTTATTTTTCGAACTGCTCTTATAGAAAAACATAAAGGTCGAGGTAATGATGAATTAGGGGACAGAATAGGAGCGTATAGTGTTGGCTCTTTGCCTCCCCGGGCGAATAGCGAGAAACGTAGCGGAAGTCACGTGTCATCGCTCTCGCCGTGAACAATCTCCGAAAATCGGGGCCGTATCGGGAGGTTGGTGCGGGCATTCTCGGGTCTCCATGCCTCTCGGCGTGTTGCGCGGGAGGGGCGAAACAGTTGAAGGCTGCTGCATCCCCTACAGTCACGCGGACGTGCCGGCAGGTCCGGAGTTGCCCAAGGCGGCCGATCCCACGGCATATCCGGCTTCTTGAAGAGAAAGCGACGCGCGGGACCATCCTCCGCGTTAATTGGATATTACCTCGCTAAAAAGAAAACTGGTTTTGTGCGCAGCCACCTCGTTTAAGTGAAAGTACTCGTAGGATTTAATCGAAATTTTTGCGCGAGAAGAATATGGCTGTGTGCGTAACGCCGTACCCGGCGTCGGAGACGGGACGGTCGCGGATCGCGGATCCCAGCTGGTGTAGGATCACGCGTTCCGGGGATGCGCATAGGATCACGGATCTCGTGGGCTCCAGAGGCGAGCTAGGATATTATTCAAGGAGTGCGTACAAGGACATTAAATGTACATGGGGGGGGGGGGCGAATTGCTCGGCCATCCGTGATTATAGTGTGGTGCGTATAGTACACCACAAAACTGAAGATTTCGGGAAGATTGGGAGGGATGGGGGGAAGGGCGAATAACCCCCCTTTCAACGCATTCGGCTCCGTACGTACGAAACACATATGTCAACGAATACGAATGAAGAAGACGATACGCGCATCACGATCGGCCACCTTTAAAACGTATTCTAAAGTTCATTTTTCGTGTACATCAGGAGGCCTATAGTCGTTCTCGTCGCTTGTATGCGTTGTGCACTTACGCTTGCATTGTCTGCTCAGCTTAAAATTCGCATGAATAACTAGCCCACCTTGCGGCATTACTAAGCATACATGCGCAGCTCAAGCGTGGAATTCCAGCCGGGTATTTATCTCTTTTTCGTATAGGTCATATGACATGACGACCGCCGTACCTGGATTAATTCCTCCGTCACACAAAAGCCTCCCACTACGGCTTGTTTTTGTTTGTTTGTTTGTTTACAGAGAAAATAAAAAAGAACAAGAGCATGAAGGCGGAAAAACTTTCCTCCAGTTTTGGCGCACTTCTTACTATATACTGGCTTTCTCCCAGGGGAGAATGTAACAGCTTCTGGCAGCTGCGTCTTGTAGGTTTGCCTGAACCGCCCACCAAAACAGAACTGACTTCGTTGCACTGGGATTAAGACTCAAGTTTTGCTAATCGACCCTTAAAATGAAGTTCAGTGAACCTACATTTGATGAACCTATAGCCTAGGAAACAATTGTATCACGCTTGAACAATCCTGTCGCAACAGGAATTACAACAACCGGCATCTAATGGCGTCCCTTGAGTACCACGACCAAGCAGACCGTGTATGTGAACCAATCAGCGCAAATTAATCTGACACGGACAAAAGAGAACAGCGTGGAAGGATTCGTCAAGCGGAAACCTAAGCGTGACAAAAAGGACGAAAGTAAGAAAGCGTGTACGAATGATGTCACGCTTATTACGTCATCTCTGGTTTGCAAAACGCGGAGTTCTTCTTGCACCTATCCGCGGATCACGCATACGCGTTGACCGGCGCATACGTTGAGCGTTGACCTGACTTCCTTAACCCAAATGTGCACAGCGGCAAAGTGACATTGCAATGGTGTGAAAAGGTGTTGCTTGCGAACGCTGACGGTTTTGCTCCTCCGCCTGTCCTCCGTGCAGAGACAAGACACGTTGACGTCACGGAGCTGCAAATGGCGGGGACTGTGCTTGTGCGTGACTTTTACCGTTCGTTAATGTCGCATATTGAACTTCCCGTGGTCAGAAACACAAGAGTGCTCGGAAAGTTAAAAAGCCGGACATAATCGTCGTTGGCGTGCAAAGAACCAAATCGTGAGCCGTTTCACTATAGCACTACAGTCGAACCCGCATATAACGAATTATTGTGTATATCGTACAGTTGTAAAATCCCCTTGAAACATTTTCGATATATGTATTTTATATATCGAACTGCCTATATATAGAACTTTCTTGTGACTTTTTTGTGATCCCCTTCAGACTCGATATATCCGGGCTCGACTGTATAAACGTTTCGTCCTCGTACAAAGTCGACACGCTTCGGTTTGAAATTCACCAGTTTATAACGTATCTGCATGCACCAACACCATGGACGTGGGTCAACTAGGATGAAAGCCTGAGGCAAGCTATCTGCAGCAAAAATCTGACCGAATTCTTTGTGTGCGTGTGTTTTTGCGTGCTCGACCGATGTTTGTGGAGGGCAACGGAAAAAAAATTATTTTTCTCTCATTTTTGGAACACACGTCGCGAAGACAAAGTTAACGTGAAGTACCTACAAACAGAATAAAAGCAGAACCTAAAGGTAAATGTTTACTTTTTTTTTTCTTCCGATGACGTGTCCGAGCACGTTGCCTGCGGGACGCAAGATAGAGGACGCGATAACTCAAACGCCGCTTGGTCTTTTGTACTCCTTCCGCGTTACTTTGCAAGCGTCGGCGTCCCCTAACCGCGGGTTCCATATTTCCAAAACGTCCTTGACTCCATTCCTGTAAGTACTTGTACTTAACAGTGTCAAACGGAACGTTCAGAATTCGCTCGCTACGCCAAAAAGCCTCTGTGTTCGTCACTTCTTTACCCGACTAAAGGTTTTCGCTTTCAATGGATTTTCCGACAAATACCCCGGAGGGAAGAGACCCAGGAAGCATTGAATGTCCATACGAGCTGGGTGGTAAGGAGGGGGTGGGGCCGAGCTAGGTGTATGAGGGCCCTTTTGCCCTTTCGACACGCTAAGCGGTGCGCAAATTTGTTCCATATGCGGAACGGTCCCGGACAACGAGGCTGCCCCTCTACCGCGCTACGGGGGCAACCTTAACTCCACCACGCATACGTAGATGGGGCTTTCCTGGGGTGTTGGTCACTTAGGCAGGCCGTGATTGAAGACCTCCCGTCAAGCTGAACAAAGCAAAAAAAAAAAAAAAGAGTGGGAAAACTGAAAACACCGAACGTGTGGAAATGCATCTGGATGCCAAATGGAAGCACAATTGGTAAACGATTTCCAATTGTTCCCAAAGCGACACTGCCAATTGTGCTGTCGCCAACTGTCTTGCGTTCCTTACCCCACTTGTATTTCCTCGTGCGGGTTGCAGATGCAGGTAGTACGTTCAAAGTGTATGACAAGTATCCAGATCTTACGGGCACGGTAAAGCGAAGAAGAGCACGTGACTCTCGTGAATCAGACCTTAATTTGCTATTCTTTACGCTATCGCAGTACGATTCTTTGCTTCTCTTTATGAAGAATAACCGTGCGATTCTAGAACAAAGCCTCTAATGGAGTTACGCGGAAGAGCGCGAGGGGCTAATGCGTCGACGGGTCGCGTTTTCTTCTTTACGGTGTATAATTAAGGCGCGCGTTTTTCCGAGCCCAACTGCGATTACGATCGCGCTCAATGGCTCGATCCAAAGCTAAAGGTTGCGTTCGGGTGCTCGCGGGCACGCATGCGTCACTGCCTCAATCAACGACTCCATCGAAAAAAATTAGTCTTTTCGTCCGAGCGCCCCGACCAGAGATCTGCATTCTCTGGTCCCTTTTTTACCATCGCCCGCAGTAAACCCTCCCTTGCGGTCGTCTGTCGCAACAAAGCAGTCGGCACCAGGACGCCGGCGACTTGTGTCAGCCTCGTTTGCCGTGCCCTCTCGCTAAATGCCCCGACCGCCCGCAGAGTACAGAGAGAATGGCTCTTCCGGAGACGAGCCCCCTCTTGCATCCGAAGCCGTTTATCTGCGCAGGAAACGGCGTCGTCCCGGCGAGGGAGGAAAGGGCACCGGCGTGGCGTAGCTCGCACCCTCGCCCTCGCAATTAGGCTTGGCAGCTGCGGCGGTGTGTCCGGCGCGGTTGTTCGTCGGGGCCCCCACTAAATGGCCGCGCGCTCTTTCTCGAGTGCGGCTGCGTCGGGAGGGGGGCCGAGGATGAATACAATCTTTGTTGTAGTCGTGACGGGTTCGCTCGACGCGGGCGGTGGTGGCCTCCTCAACACGGACCGAAGGCGACAAAAAAAATATCTGAGGAAAGAAAACCCGGTTTTCCCCGACCCACAAGAGTCGGGGTAGAAAGAATGGATCTCTTGCTCTTGTGTTTTTTTGCCCTTAGGCGTGTGCGCGCACGTACGCATACACAAACGCATATGCACGCGCCCACTCACGCAGAAAAAAGCGCGAGAGCACAGATTTTACAGCTGCTACGAGCCCCCAGAGCGAGATAATTGTTTCTAGCGCTGTAAAACTTTGCACTCTGGGAGCCGTGTTTATCGGGGGTGAAGGAAGGAAGGGGCCTCGTGGGTTTAGGAGGGATATGTTTCAGCACGTTTTAGTGTAGCCCGGAAAGCGGGACACATTTCGAAAAAGGACATCTAGCGCCAGTTATACGGAAAAGAGGGGAGAACGCGGACGAGTTTTCGGCAATGTCCTTACTTTCCTCGAAAATATCCGTAACGAGTACTACAGCGCAGCATTGTGCAACGACTCGCATTACGCTTTCATAAGGAAGTGCACCGCATCGTCACGTTAAAGGAACCAGACTTCCGAGAGAACGGCTTCCTGTGACGTCTGTGATGACACGTCTTGATGACGTAACATATTTCGAAGCGACTTCTTTTACGATATAATTATGAGGCACGCCCTAGTGGAGGTCTCCGCAAACTTCGACCACCTGTGGGTTCTTTAACGTGCTCCTAAATGTATTATAAGTACGTGGGACTCTAGCATTTCGTCTCCATTGAAATGAGACCGCTGCGGCCGGGATCGTACCCGCGACCTGCGGGTCAGCAGCCGAGATGACCTCTGTCCCACCGCGGCGGCTAAGAAGGCTACTTATTAAGGGGCAGTTACACCCGGCGTTGTGGTCGAGTGGTTACGGTGCTCGACTGCTGACCCGAAGGTCGCGGCGGCGGCATTTTCGATGGAGACGAAAATGCTGGAGGTCCGTGTACTTAGATTTAGGTGCGCGTTAAAGAACTCCAGGTGGTTGAAATTTCCGGAGCCCTCCACAACGGTGTCCCTCATAATCATATCGTGGTTTTGGAACGTAAAACCCCAGTGATTAGTATTATTAAGCAGCAGTTATGGTGAGGGTGTATGACGTCACGGCGAACTCGTTGCGGGAACTTCACCACTGCGTCGCCACCAGTATTTCTGTTTTTTTTTTCTTGTTTTTTTTTTGCGTATACAAGCCTCACGAAGGTGTGACGTCGACGTAACCTTATTCACACTGTTTACTATAACAATAATTAACATCTATAAAACACATAAGCGCGAACAAGACTCGCGTAGATATATATTGCCATAACTTCAAACATAATTTCCAGCAAAACAGTTTACTGCTGATTTCGCTGAGGGCAAGTTATTACTCACACATAGCATGGTTGGCGCCATCGTCGTTTCGAGCGTTTTAAACATTCAGTGCCCTGCTACTAAAAACTCCACAACAAGAAAGAACTTCTGGGGGAATATGGAGTCTGAAGTAAAGAGAAATCGTTTCGACAAGTGGAATTGACACTTTGCCAAAATAGCGCGCATCCCCTAGTGCACACTTTGCAACACCTGTAAGTTGGCTTTCCTGCAAGAATATTTTCCACATGAAAGCTCACTTTCCCAAACTGCTGTTCTCGCTGCAAGCCCGTTCACACCTCCACGTTTCAACGAAGGGGCGTGAAAACAACCGAAGTTTTTCAAAAATTGATGCGGGAATGTCGCGCTTCATAGTAAAGCTCTATGGTGTACAGTGAGAAAGGGAGAAACCAAGAAAGGAAGGCAGTGAGTAGTGTTGAAAAGAAAAAAAAATAAATGTTTGCCTGCTCGTCTGCAATTGAGATTGTTCGAGGGAAAAGCAAACTCGCTCGTGCGTGCGCAGTAACTATTTTGCAAGGTGTCAGTTGTCTTCGTCGAGGCAGCAGAGCCAACGTCGAAACCTTGGCTCCAGCGGCATTGCCCGTTCAACGATTTCTGCAGCGAAAACTGTATTACAATACTAAACACGCGCGCAGTAACAACTGCGAGGCTGACATTATAGATGATGAAGCCCGCTTATAGCCACAAAGCAGACACGAGAATCACAGCCGGCCGCGGTCTTCAAGGCACAACGACCCCTCTACATTACCTTCTTATCTTCCTATACAACCCCCCCCCCCCCCCCCCCCCACTTTCACCGTTCCCAACTGTGGGGTAGTAAACCGTACTTTTCAGTTCTGGCTTTACGTCTGTGTCTTTTTTTTCTTTTTTTTTTTCGTTTGTCCCTCTTATCGCAAGCTTTGTTGCTTACGATGTTTCCAGCATTGCCGGAGGAGGGTCGTTCAATCGAAAACGCAGTAAAGAGCTTTATATAGATTAGGGCACCCAGTCGTCGGGGGGCACGCAAACCGCTGGGTGTATACAAAAGAACGCGAACAGCTTACCTGCAATGGCGTGTCCGCTAACGCTCGGGTGTACTCTAATCTAAAGCGCCGTAATAAATAAGGAGATAATCGAGCTGAAAGACGGGAATGCAAGCGAAGCAGCCGACAGGAGGAGCGCTGGATTTAGCAGTTGTAACACTCATTCAGTTCATTCAGAAGGAGCAGGAGAGATATATAGGAAAGGAACTAAGGAACACCACACGACATAACACATTCTGGCACAGACTAAATAACTAATTTCAGAAAATATCATGACGACAAGCGCTTACGAAGATAACTAGTCTACATCTGTTAAGACCACTGATATTGCACTCTTGTTTTCTTTCTTTCTTTCTTTCTTTCTTTCTTTCTTTCTTTCTTTCTTTCTTTCTTTCTTTCTTTCTTTCTTTCTTTCTTTCTTTCTTTCTTTCTTTCTTTCTTTCTTTCTTTCTTTCTTTCTTTCTTTCTTTCTTTTGTTCATGGTGAAGTCGAGAAAGAGGAAGCAAGAAATGAAAGGCAGGGAGGTTAACCAGGGCAGAAAAGATTCACGAGTCGTTCCACTCGGTCAAGGGGTATGACCAGCGAAGCTGCATAATATACGGGTTTATTCTGAACGAAATAAATAATTTAATTTAGTCATTTATACATTTGTTCATTTATTTCTTTATTCAGCCATTTATTTACTTACGTGCTTGTCAAATTATTTATTTGCTTATTCATTCATTCATTTACTTTTTTTTTTTTCGTTTATTTCTAGTAGATCGGTGGCGAGTAGTGCGGTTTGTCCAATTTCCGTGGCGCATACTTTATATAGGGGTTTCTTGTTCAGTATAGGTGACCGTTGCCTAGGTAACCGTTTGCGGAGTTACGACACGTTCGTATATATTATCACTCTCAGGGTCGCAGTCACGTCAACCGATTCGCCCAGTTCGTCAGCTGCCATTTTCAGCTCAGTCTCGGACTCTGGGTGGCCATGGTCGCTTTTCTTTTAATATGGATGTAAAGGCCGTTCATGATTATAATAGTTTTTTGTTGAGTAGGTATTCGTTCGCGGAGTTACGAGTATAGGCAACTGTTCACGGCGTTACGAATGGTCTATATAGTTACATACAGATTCGCCGTAAAAGGAAACTGTCCGCACGCTGCAGTTTTTCGACAAATTCTGCAACTTTCGAAAAAAGCGCTCGAAGTGTGTGCGACAGTAAAATGGCCAGACATCTAACATATATATACACTTTACGTGCAGGCTGGCGGGATTAAAAAAATTTGTGGAATACGAAAGAATAGTTCCGCGTAAAAGTCGAAATTATCGGAGCAATTTTAACTCGCACACATTAAAACAGCGTACACAACCAGTGGCGTAGCCAGGGGGTGGCACACCGGGCCCGTGCCCCCCCCCCCCCCCCCCCCCCCCCCCGAAATTTTTTCTCTCATGGAACACATAGCACAAATGACACTCGACCACACTTATCTACCCGGACCCTATGTCGGACCAAGGGCGTGCCCCCCCCCCCCCCCCCCGCGAAAAAAATTTCTGCCTACGCCACTGTATACACAACATACCATTTTGGCATCGTGCAACAATACAGCATACATACATGCTATAAAGCGCATATGAAATACGAGCACAGTGCCCAGGCTCACGAAATATTCTGCTCCTTACAAGATATACATCACACGCCTTCAAAACTTGTGACTCTGTCGCCTGTGTGCCTGTGTAGCTTGTTACGTCAAACATCTCAGAAAATATGTGTGGTGCGAACCATATATCATGACGCAGCGACGTAAAAATGGAACATGCACACAGGAAAAAAATAAACTACACAAACGCACTGTCTCTCATTTTTGAAGGTTTGTTGCAAACACGCGACAAATATGTATCAAAGTGCAGAGCGCCGAAACGATCCCAAAAGAAACGGAAAAAGAAAAAAAAAATATAACTGCCATCTTTTACAGAGGCAACGTTTGCGTTTACAAAACGCACATTCTTAATTATGATCTAGAAAACACATTCATCCTGTGTCAGCGAAATGGTGGTCTGACTTACGTACACGTATGCACATTAATATTACGCGCGCAGGTGCACCGCGATGGAGCCTTCCATAACAGAGGATGGAGAGCGCACACGCATGTATCATGTTAAATGCACGTGTGCTGTGTATACAGCGTTGTCGCAAACGGTGTTGGCAATTTTTTTATCCGGCCTCATTTGAGGCAAGCAGTATATATATATATATATATATCCATATATATATATATCTATATCTATATCTATATTATACTCTATTATAATATATTATCTATATATCTATAATATATATATATTATATTATATCATATATTATATATACTTAGATTAGGTGCACGTTATAAAGAACCCCAGGTGGTGAAATTTAGTCCGGAGTGTTCCACTATACACCATAAAATCATATTGTGGTTTTGACAAGCCTCACAACTTGATTTAAAGGGGTACCGCCACAAAATTTTGGCCTTGCGCTTTCTTTTTTTTTTTTTTTGCTGCATGTGTATTGCTGGGGACCTGTTAGTCATAACACGGCACATCGTTTGCTGCAGCGTGCGACAGATAATTAATTACAGGCTCCTCATTACCGACCACTGTCAGTTTCGGTTTCAAAAACGACACGGCTCTGTGTGTAACTACCCTAGCAGGTGCAGCGCTCGATCCCGTCAGCACACAGAACTGTGACGCACTTCCGCGCGGTTCGCGAGCAGTAAGCTGCTGGAGCGAACGCTGCAAAAAATAAATAAATAAATAAATAAAAATGGCGGCTATGACGTCATCGTAACTTGTTGCAGCGTGGTCACGTGAGGGAAGTAGGGGGCCACCGAAGGTCACCTTTGAGGGTGTCAATCGCTCACGCAAACTTCAAAATTTATTCAAAATACCTTCCAAGCTATATTCGCTGTTGATATTTTGCAGATGATATACGCATGTTCACGGGAATCGATCCCGCAGGCTATCTCGGCCGCGAAATTTTGTGTCAAGTACCCCTTTAAGTGCATGTTGGGTGGCTTGGAATTAGCGAGGAAGCAGTGCAGTCCGGCATTAATCCACAACATGATGTGCATGCACCCACTGACCTTAAATAGTTGTTTTCAAACAATAAACCGCTATCAGTGGCACAATTAAATCATGGGACGGTCAGCGGTGTCCTGACCCTCGTTGTGTTCAGGCTGATGGAAACAACCCTTTTCCTCTTCGAGGCTTAGCTTTCAAACATCATATTAGATGCGAAGCAGCTTTTGCGCTGGGCTTTGTCCGTAGTTCCATTGGCGACCGTCCGCTTTCTAAAACCTATCATAGCCATCTGTAACATATTGAGCGCGCGCTCGCGCCAGGAGAAGTCTTCTTCGTCTTCTTCTTCGACCGCCTTGATGATGATACATGCAGAGCACTTTAGGGGCCCGGGCTGCCGTATGCTGTCCTAGCTTGGCGTAACGCAGACAAAACCACGTGTGCTGGCATGCGCTAGCGCGTTCGGGCCTGTTTAAGGGGCTGGGTAAGACGCTGTGGCCTCTCCCCCTTACACTCTCTCAGCAATCATGTGATGGCTTCGGCGAACGAGATTCTGCAGAGGCGCGATGAACCCGCGTGGAGTGCTCCAACAAGAGTTCGGGACAAGTAACAGCAACAGCAACTACAGTGAATTCATGGTGTGCTCCACATACAAGGACGCGTTAACATCTGGCAAGGTGACCGTGATGAACGGAACTTTAAGTCGACCCATGCGCTCCTTCGCATCCCCACATGGTTCTCTTTAGTGGGAGATGGTGAATTTTTTTTTTTTTTTTGAATTGCTTGACGGCTAAATATAGCGCACTCTCCGCTAAACCAATCCTGAAATCTGAAGCCCTTCTAAAGAGCAGAAACGAAGTACTAAAGTGAAAGCTGATTTCCGTTTCAAAAGGCGCTGTAGAGCACGAGCTTTCTGCATTGTTACGGGTTACTTCTGACGTGCATGCTACAAATGTTTATTATGCCTGGCTTTCAAATGCAAGGTAATAAAGAATCCTCGATCACCAGCCATCATTTATTTATCTCGACGGTTTGGTGAAAGCCACTGACGATGAAACAGGGGCTACGCCAGAAATATTGTTCTTTATTGGGAGGGGGGAGGGGGGGGGGGCTGGGCTTCAACCATACTTCATGTATGTTCGTGCGTGCGTTTGTATGTGTGCGTGTATATATACACACGCAAAATTGAAAAATTGCGGGGGGGGGGGGGTTGAAACCGTCTCCCCACCCCTACACCAATGCGATGAAATATGAATTCGATTGCTGGACTATGATTGTGTTGTGTTAATAAAATTCCCGGTGAACGTAAAGATGCATCGCAAGTTAGTTGCCAGTGGTGCCAGTGGCTATATTTAACAGGTATACACGATATGTAGTGCCAGTAAAACGACGAAGTGCTAACATTTTCATTTGATGGTTTAACTGGAATTCTGTATTAACAGCCAGAGCCTGCCTAGGAGTTACACTTAGAAACTAACTTAACCAGTGTACTGTGTTTCTACTATTGACTGCTCATTGCTGTTAGGTTATAGCTGCTTGACCCGGCGTCGAGGCCCACGCTCGCTTTTTTAGTTCTATCTACAAATATATACTAATTTAAATTTGACATGATCGAAAATAATGCGTATATTTGTAAAACAACATGACCGTCATGACAAGATGTGTCCCCCCCCCCCTGTGATTTTTCTGGATTTACGCCTCTGATGAATATAGATCACTGGCGTAGTCGCGGAGAGGGAAGGAGGTCCAACCCGCCGCTCCCCCCCCCCCCCCGAATTTTTAAAATTATTTATTGTTGCATCTGTATATATACAGGCACACACACACAAACGCACGCACGAACATATATAAAGTATGGTTGAACCCCCCCGTCCCCCCCCCCCCACTACCCCCCGGAAAAAAATTCTGGCTACGCAATATATACATAACAAGAAAGTTCTGTAGGTCCGGTGCACATTTAGTCGAAAAAATGAAGGAGCACATTTCTTTCTGGCGAAGGCCGTGCCACGGTCGAAATTTCGTTAGATGCACGCTTGTGCAATCTAGCACACTCACGCTGCTTTTTCTTCGCACGCTATCACGCTTATGCTCGTTAAATGGTAGGAGCGCACCCGCATTTGCTTTTACGATGCGGGTGCGTTAATTAATTGCGAGTCTTATAGCACACTACCTGCCCACTCAATTTCTACACTGTGTGCTGTGCGCTTTTCCACGCGATCGTCTATCGGTTTGTTCTCGGGTGCGTAAACACGCAGAGTATGCAAAAACGACGAGCGGAAAAAAAGAAGAAATTTGAGCAACTAAGAGTAAAGACATTCTTCATGCTATGCATGAGCACCCCCGCAAGCAGTCCGGGCTTGTCTTTGGGCTAACTTGAGCGCAGCGTTGATTGCTCCGCATATTTACCAGTTCGCCTAATACCGCACGCGGCTAACGTATATGTGTTCATCGAGGGAAAGAAGGAGAGAGGGGGGGGGGATAGGTGTCGACAGGGTGGTGCAAAAGGGGCACTTGCCCCCCTCAAACCACACCCCCGCTTTACCCCCCCCCCCCCCCCAAGCCAGCAGCGATGCAAGACAATATTGCACAGCCCAAGACATAATCCTGCCGACGCCCACGGTGGGTGTGGATGGGAAAGAGAGAGAGAGAGAGAGGAACGAAAGAAAACAAGATCTTCTTCCTCAGGTAGAAAGGAAGGAAATGTAGTACACATCGTATATTTTGGAAAGAACAAAAAGAAAAGCCCCATACACTTTTGAAATTAAGTGGCACTAAAGATAAACGTCGTATAAGTTCAGAATAATAAATATATTCCGTATAAACGCCATGATAATTATGCGGTAAGGAGCTGTTTGCTGAGTGAGAAGACATATACAGCATAGCCGGGCTTTTCCATAAACGTGTGCTTTTCGGTGCCTCGCGAGACCCAAATGAGTCACGAAATTGAAACATCCACTGAACTTTTATTTTACAAATTCACTGATTGCCGTACAGGTGTGGTGTATTTAGGTTCCTTTTAGCTGCGGCCGCTGTGCTTTATAGTGTGTGAGAACCCCGTGGTTCTCAAATTGGTGTCGGCGGACTCCAGGGGATCCGCGAAGCCATTTTTTGGGGTCCACGAAACCCATCCTCGGAAAAAAACAAACAAACTAGAAATGCGTTTTTTGGAGGCACACTAGATGTCCCGTGACAGCGGCCCCTTCTGATTTTTTGTATGCTTCACCCCATAACGCTCTTGCGTTGTGGCGGAGTCGACTTATGTTTTCCCTTTTCCATGAGATGGCTGTAAAGCCTTTGTTGCAGTTTTCTACGACATATGCACGAGAGCATACTTTTTCTAGACTTGCATATTTGTAAAGCAAACATAGCTAAAAGCAGGTTGGATGTCGCTACAGACCGCACAACTTATTTACAAGCTGCTGAGATCGAAGTGACGCGACATTTTTTTTTATCATTCTTAGCCAGGGAGAAATAAAAGGCGCCTAGTTCACGCCGCATGTTGGGTTAATTTATAACCCCCCACCCCCTTTCTTTTACTCACTGCAAGGGGTCCCTCATCACTTCCACCGGTCCACAAGGGGTCCCTGAAACATCCATGGCTGAGAACCACTGCCGGCTAACCGGAGGCTCACCATCCAATCCATCTTGAGATTGTCGAGAGTGTAAATGCACGCCGAAATTCGATGAATCAATGCGCAGTTTTATACAGGCACAGGAATGAATTGAAACGAGTCTAACTGTTCGGGACTGGCATATCGATAATGGTGGTAGCGTATGTGTGAGCTACTATACATCTTGCATAAAAAAAAAAAAATCAGATATCTGAACAGTTATCTCTCGCGTAGGCCACCACGCGTGCCCGACTGATGGGTGTACCGCCTGTTGCCTGGGCATGCGCTGGCAAGAGGCATAAATTTTTGTGTCGGCCTTCCTTTCCGCCGCTGTACGCCTTTTCAGTTGTTAGACGGCGTTTGTGGTGTCTTGACTTCTCTCTTGTGTCCGTGTTTGCAGGCCCAGATGAACGGCGTCCGTGTCATGGGTCATTTACTGGCATTATTTGTTTGCTGTAATTAACCTACTGTTAAGAGCGCCCCACACACGGCTTTACGCGAACAGCACAAAGTATATATATATATATATATATATATATATATATATATATATATATATATATATATATATATATATATATATATATATATATATATATATATATATTTCTTCTCCCACTTTCACGGGAAAGCTATAGACATGGTATATCCCGAGTTCATTATGTGCGTAGGCGTACACACGAGGGGGGCAGAGGGGGCGCGGTCGTCCCCACTAATCAACTGAAGGGGAGGGGGGGCGGGGACACCATGTCGGCTCCATACCTTTACTCAGTCCACGGCCGGACTAGAGGGGCAAGTGCGCGCGTGCCGCCACTGTAGTCCGGCCGTGCTCAGTCGTACCTGTCCCCAGGGGCGTAGCCAAGGGGGGGGGGGGGGGGAGGTTGGGCGCGGGTTCAACCCCCCCCCCCGTATATTTTCAGTTTTGCTTGCGTATGTATACACGCACACATACAAACTCACGCACGAACATACATAAAGTACGGTTGAACCCCCCCCCCCCCCCGAAAAAAATTTCTGGCTACGCCCCTGCCTGTCCCGTCATTCTTTAAAGTGTAAGGTTTTGTCCATGCAGGTTTTTGACAACAATGGCGGCCGAGGGCACTGATATTGTTGCACTCGAAGGCCTTTTTTTACCCCCGAAAGTCAGGGACCAAAGGCAGGCCGTTGTGGGAAGCATGTCATCGCTTCATATTCAATTTCGCATCCACTGCGAGGCTTGCTGGTTTTTTTCAAGATCGACCAAACGGTGAGGGGGCGGGCCTTTATGGAGAGCCCTACGCACGCCTATATGCATGCAGTTAAAATGAACGCGCCACGTTATGCCCGATGTGGGCGCTAAAATTGAGATATGTATGTCTCCTAAAGACGGCGGCACACAGCTGTAGCTCCTGTGGTAGAGTGCATAGCATACTTAAATCGAGTTCCCATTCATTCTCATGACACACGCAACGTTTGCAGCAAATTATACTTAAACTGCAACGCTGCAAGAACGATATGAGGGGAATTGTTCGAGGGGCTTGTTTCTTTGTTAGACACAGCCAAATGAATCCAACAGACAAGTGAGGCATGGAAAGCACAGGGGAGATAGTTTTTGTTGGTTTTAACTACTGTATATATAGCGTAGTAATGATGACATAAATTTGAATGAATTCAAGTGGACGAAGAAGCACTAGCTCTTTTCGTCGGTATGGCACGAACCCACACCTTACTGTGGGTTCGTGATGACAACTCTGTGTGGAATGTACAGTTTCTGTGGACTTTGAGGACCCCCCTTATGTAAAGTTATGGACTGTGTGAACGCACACAGTCCGCTAGGACCGGGTTGTTGACCGTCGTCCACCTTCATTGTGCGCGAACGCAGCGAGCGCAAGCGCGCAGGGACCCGGCCACGTGGGTGCTGACCATAGGCGTGCGCACATGGAGGGCAGGGGGGGGCGGCCGCCCCCCCTAATCACCTAAGAGGAGGGGCGCTAAATCTGCCCCGTACATTGACCCTTCCAGTCACCTATAAGAGTGGGGGGGGGGCGCAAAATCTGCCCCATACATTGACTTAGTAGGGTGGGGGGGGGGCGCTGCGATGAACCTTCGCCCCCCCCCCCCTGATGGGGAACCCTGCGCACGCCTATGGTGCTGACGTGTTCGAACTGTAGAGGTGTGCGGATATAGAATTTACAAATGCGAAGCGAATTCGAATAATGAAAACCAAATGCGAATGGAATCGCATATTTTTCGAATAATATTTTCTTACACAAACAGCGCTACTGGTTTTTGCAAGAAAGAATATTTTTTCTCACCGATCAAACAGACGTGAACGAGTTTACTGTATTGCAAATAATGTACACGAAACTTATGCACTGCAGAACCCTATTGCGTGAAAGTACCATGTATGCAGTTATTTAATTAATGTTGTTATAGAGGATGGATAGCTTCGTATGTTCGGTAAGTAACGACACCGTTGCGCATATGTCACCATTTCTCCAGACAGCGAAAACAGCCGCTCACTATAGACACACTAGTTCTCATCTGTTAATCTTGTCATAGTTTAATCCCTAAGCATGTTTTCTCAATTGCGAGGAGCAACGACAACTAATCGGCACGATGTTCATTGGAGGTTCTTCATCTTAGGATAACCCAGAATAATGCTGGGTTTTCTTATCTTTAGACTTCTTAATTTTGAGATGGAGGCCGCCATTTGTGTCGGTTATTTTGTTCAGTAGAATTTTGGCACTCTATTGCAACAACGTCCTCAGCCTCATGCACAATGTGAAACGCAATTGTGTGTGGGGGGAGGGGGGTGGCAACTGAGACTATGTGTATTTGTGCATCAAATTTGGCAAAATTTGGCGAAGTTCTGTCATTATTTTTCCTGATATCAATAGCTGTTATGAAGCTTTGTGGTGTTCGAATATTTCGAATAGAAGGGCAATGCGAACCGAATCGAATACCGAACTATTCGAATCGAATATTCGAAACTTCGAGTATTCGCACACCCCTAGTTCGGACGCGTCGGCGCAAGCGAGCGCCGTCACGAGAGCACAGCGAGGAGCGCACACTACGCGCCTGACGTGCGCGTGACGTAGGCACAGCGTGATGTTCCGTGCAGGGAATTTTCCCTTTTTCAGGAAATTTTCGACCCTCATTTTAGACGAAAGGGAAAAAGGGAATCTTCGCGATATTGCAGGGAATTTCAGGGACGGAAAAATTTCTTAGTAATGTTCAAAACACTTCGGTTACGAGGCGCCTTCGGATTCTCCAATCGTTTTCGGCGCATGTAGGACGCAAAAGCATAGCCTTTGAGATTCGTTCTATTTATTTACACGGAGCGTATTTTTGTTCACACCGGGCGTTAGACTCAAAACTCACATGTGCACAATACATTTACAGCACATGAGCTCGGAGCTCATGTGGCGTTATAACATTATATATATAATGTTATATTACTGTCTTTGTGCAGGGAAATATGCTGGGATTTTTGGCGATGCATGCGGGGAAAAATGCCTGAAATAGGGAATTTTAGCGCCTCGGAAAGGGAATTCTTCGGTGCGGTACGGAACATCACTGAGCGCCGCCACAGAGCGGAGGGAGCGGCGCAAGCTACGCGCTGGCGAAGCGGTGACGTCATCCTTGCCCCTACCCACAACTGAGAAGAAGGGTACAGCACACTACTGTAGTCTACTGTTGTACATGTACATGTACACTACGGTCCACTGTTAAAGGGAACACTCCAATGAGCACATTTCATTTTGCTGGCCCTCTAACAGGAAGTGGACAGGAAAACATTGTTCATACACTGCACGTACGAGTCTGTCAAAAAGAGGCTGAACTGTCAACCACCAGTAGTTGTATACAAATCTAAGCCACTATGTTTTTCTCATCTAAGCCACTAAGAGAGTGAAATCCAAGCATGCCCTGCACGCAAGTGTTCCCTTTAACAGTGGACCCATCTGTACCTACACCCCAAACCCCGCCTTCGAAGGTCTGTTTGAAGCGAAGCTATGGGTATTCTACGGTCTAATGAGACCCTTAATTAATCCCAATTAAGTATATCAGACGCGGTAAGTATGATCCTTCCTAGCCCAACACTTGTGTACGATGTACCCACCAAACGTCACTTTGCTATGTTCACGGAGGTTTTCGTGCTTTCAGAGAGTTAGGTTTTAACTAACATTCCACGGCGCTCATCGTTATCCCATCTATCCTCATTATCGTCATAAACAGCCATGAACTAGAACCACTGCTAGCTTTTTATAAGGTTTTTATTTTCGTTTCAAGATTTTGGGGTCACGAAAGATCAACACCAGGCGGATACCGCCTCTTGCGCACCTGGTGACAGGCGAAAAAGAAAGAAAAAAAGAAAAGAAAAGAAAAAGTGGATGTTTCTTTCCCAAAACGCCATTTTAGCCAGTGCAAATTGGTGTCAACGGAGATGCTTCGGCCTCTTAAAATCTGTACGTTTTTACATGGGTCGAGAGATGTAGCACAAGATGGCCTCATATGACAGCGTTCTTCAGAGCAACGCCTCTGGTTCTTGACGGCACAGCAGTTCGATAACGGGAGTGGAGGCACTTCTGCTACATCATTACCATCGACATGACTTCAACCCATACTATAGTATACTATAGCATACTATATTCCATCACGGTGTAACCACACGACTATGGTGGCTAGAAGTAACCATACGACTATGGTGGCTAGAGGCTAGAGGTGGCTATAGAGGTAGATCGTATTATGGTGGCTAGCTCTACTCTGCTACAGTCAAGATGTCGTTGCGAGATATTGTGCATGGGCGTGCCGTTAAAGGGACGCTAAAGTGAAACAATGATCGGTTTAGATCAGGGCTTAAAGTCTCCCTTCATTGTAGGGGGGGCCCTCACAAAGCGGCACTAAAGTCTCCCTTCATTGTAGGGAGGGCCCTCACAAAGCGGCACTATATATATAGTGCCGCTTTGTGAGGGCCCCCCTACAATGAAGGGAGACTTTAAGCCCCGATCTAAACCGATAATTGTTTCACTTTAGCGTCCCTTTAACGGCACGCAATCTCGAAGAAAAGATATCGCCTAGCAGCGATCTTTTCGCCGTAAAGCCGATGCCAGCGGCTCTGCTACGCGCAAATCGTGGGTTGTTGGAACGCGGTGCGAACCCGCATACCGAAGAATAAACGCAGGATTTCTAGATATATCGGTCAAGATCCACTTTCGCGGTCGTATTATCCAATTTCGGGCAAAAATGTGATAGTATTAAACGCATGAAAATGCGTTATTTCCAAGGGATGTTTGCCGGGAATAAAAACAAAAGCGTATTAGGATGAAAAACGTATATTAGCCAAATCGTATCAACGAGATTTCACTGTATATACGTATGCTATAGATGCTTAAGCTTAAGACGTATGCTTAACGTATGCTTAAGAGAGCTGTTTGCGATGATCACAGTGCAGTGAAGCCAACTGTCTCTAGAACTGAACAAATGTATTTCGGGCATTCATTCAACGTGTCAATCCAATCAAGCATTAAATGAAATTATTTTGGGAATGATTTCTCAAAAATAACTCGGGATGTAAAGGCTTAAATATATGTGAGCTCAAAGTAAGTAACATTAGTAGACTTACTGAATTCAGAACCTCAGGCACGACAATGCTACATTTTATGTTCACTACTACTTGCCTAATAAAGTAGGCAAAATACATGCGTCTTTGCAATTACAGACTTGTGATGCACAACTAAAAGAATGAAAATTGAGTGGCAAACTAAACAGACCAAGGTGAATCATTACTGATTCACGAGCAGGTAGCTTCACACACAGGTGCCCCGTGAAAAAGTATGCTGTGCCAAGACGCTCTGTCGAACAGGGTGGTGACCCGTGGTTTCAGGAGGCGTTACCCGTGGTGTTCAGTGTCTCAGTGAATTGCATTCAGCAGTACCTGTTTTCTTCTGTTTTGCTGACACCCCGCCAACCAAACATTCGCGATTAAATCATTATTCGGCAGATTGCAAAGTATAATTTCCCCGCACAAAGCACTACTGCCAAAAAATTCAACTCCAGCACTTGTCAAATGGGTGCCGCAATGCCCCCGTCGGACTGCCGAGGGGGGGCCGGGCCCCTCCTTAAAAATTGGAGGGGAGGGGCCGAGCCCCCCCCCCCGCCCCCCCCCCTGACTTTAATCCCTGGTTTAGATTGATAAGGCCTACTCTGAGAACTCTAATGCCGTTAATTTCACAATCATAAGCTTATTAATAGAGGAGAAAATCAAGGTCAAAGTCCCATTTTGAAATTTCGCACCGAAATATCCGTGCATGACGTCAAGATTTCAAATTTTATTTGTCGTATTTTGGCGACATTGGCTCAACGAAAATCCCTGATACTTGGTATGTTACCCCTCAGAGGTCAACGTACTTCATTTTTATCGAGTAGGAACTACGTAGGCTTTAGTTGACGCCGTCAAAATCTATGACGCCACGGCGTTTTTTTTTTTTTTTTTTTGTGCGGGAATTTCAAGGTGGCGTCGCCACCCGCATCTTCTTTTTGCCCGTTCTCTCGTTTACAAAGCGTCTCCTCGCGGCAAGCGTGGTGTTTTTGGAATTGTGAACCAGTAATTTACTAATAGAAATATATGACGGTCTTCAACTCGCGCGTCAGCTTATGACCACTGTGCGGTAAAAATTGCGTTATCATCATTATTGCGTTTGCTTTGGATTTTGACTACTGTGTTCACAAAGGTGATTAAGGGTGTAAGTATAATTACGTGTTTTTATGCTAGTGCACATTTGTGACTTCTAGAAGTACATTATATATGAAGTTTCATATACCAAAGCAGAATCTTGTCTACGAGGGAGTCATTCTTCATGCGGGCATAATTCTGTCGCGCGCAATTAAAATTCACATGGTACAGGATTGTGGCTTAATCGAGAAAAATCATTAGGTTGCTTTAGAGCAATTAGTGATTGCAGTATCATTTCGGGAAATAATGATATACTAAGAAAACGTCCAGGGAAACCTTCTTGCCCATTTTTTAAGCACTTTCAGCACTTCCTGCGCAGCTGTATCACGCCTGGTAAAGCGCAAGAAAAGTTAACTTTTGTGCATTTGCCAAGCAGGTATAAAGCTGCAACTGCATCGTAGCTGTGCAGTCTAAGGTGTTAAAAAAAAGTAAAAAGCCTGCTTTATATCGCAGCAAGGCTTATTGTCTTAAGAGATGAAGAGGAAAGCCACAAACGACGCTAGACACACGGAAATATGCGGCGCATTACGCGCACAGCAGTTAAAAAAAAGAAAAAAAAAACTGCACAGGCATTTCGAAACGAATAAAACAAAACAATTAATAAACATCAAACGGCATGGGTGGCAAGTGGATCAGGCGGCATTGCAAAGATAAAAACAAAACGACAAAATGAATACAAAAATGTGGAGAAACGGACGGTCTGCTGTAGTCTTCTATGTTCTTCGCACACCCAATTTTCGCCATTGTTCGCTGTACATGGCGCCACTTGTATAGCTCAAAGCTGCTAACAGCAACGCACGAGGCCGATCGACAGCCTTATGTCGCTAGCATGTAGCGCCATAAAATTAACCTCTGAAAGAACTGCATCATTGGAACGGACACACACACACACACACACACACACACACACACACACACACGCGCGCGCGCGCGCGCGCGCGCGCGAAGAGTTGGTGCGCAGTTTTGACGCACGCATACATGTCGTAAAATCACAGCACTGAAACGAGCATAGAAGCACACAAGTTGCCATTGGAATATAGAGCAAGCTTATATGGCATTTGATTCGCAGCGTTTGTCTCCTAACACGTGTTCCACACAAGCTAGCGGTGAAAGCGCATAAAGCGACATTTTACTGTTTAAAAGGTCGGTCGCTTCAGCGGGGAAATAGGCTTTCGAAGGACGCTGTGATCACAAGGTAAATAGGCCGCATAGTTTGTCCAGAATTTCGATTTGGTAAAGGGGAGGGGGAAAGGGTTGCATGAGTGCCTGTCTGTACGTGGGTGTAGAATAATCTTTGGTGAGGTGTCGGGATACTCATGGAGGGTGTTGTTCAGTGGGGTGGGGGTACTTAAATTCCGGGGCCGCACGTTCTTGGTGCCAGCTGTAGTGCCACCGTGCGCAAAGCCTATATTGCCTGTATTTGAATCCACGATTATGGTACCACGATTTCGAAACTTTTGTACTCTATCAAATGTTGCCTAAAACTAATTAGATTTCATTGTCCGAAGCCACCGCCGCTCTGCTTTGCTTTGTAGCCAAACGAACAGGTCGTAAATTTATATTTTATAATTTTTACATGCATGATAGTAGCAGTAAAAACAAATAAATTACGAATTATTACGAATCAATGAAACTGGCCTGCGGCCACAACAGTTACCCCAAGTTTCGCCCACTTTGCCCTTTCCCAGCGGCAACCATGGTAGGCGGGATGGCCGCGTTCGTTTACAAAATCCGCAAAGCAACAAAGTTTACATTCATAGATTTCATGCCGTCGTTACAAATGGTCTCTGGTCTACCTGGTTGCATTCAGGTGCCCCAGCGTGCATGCTGCTCGTTCACGTTGTGCATGGGGCAGTGTAGAATGCCTATTCACCGGTAATGACTGTGTGTCGTAACAACCGCGCGACAGATGGATTTCGACTACGACGACGGGGACGAACTGCCTGACGAGGAGTACTATTTCGACGATGATGAAATTGTCAGTGCCCCCAATGTCTCGCTGAGCGATCTCTACAACGATTGCCTAGTGCCCAGCCTGCGTGATGGACTTCGCGCGGCAGTTATTTTACTGCCCGCGTGCCTGCTGCTTAGGACAATCGTCAGCACCAGTGAGTTTTACGTCGTCACTTCGCTCAGACTTCTTTGAATGTCCAAGTTTTCAATACGACTGCGGCCTTCGCGCGGTGTTTTACCCTTCTTTATGACTGCCACCGGCACAGTATTATTTGCCCAGCCGATGCATGAGTTGGAGTAGTGGGAATGCGTGAAACTGGGTGATTGCATCGAGGGGGCGTGGTGTTACGGTGATCTAGTTGTGTATGTAGAGCTTCTAGGAATGGCACGTACCCACTGTCGTGGATTAACTAGATTGACCATGAATCCGGTATCCCCCAAAATAACATAAGTTATCATGTCAAATGCAAAACAATCATTTGCTAGTTGACAGATTAGAAAAAATACTAGAACTTGACGCAGAGGCATTGTAGTAAATAAGCTGAATTTAAGCGTGTAGCAGTGCGCCTTATGGCGCAGTTGAAAAGAACCAGTCTATAAGCAAACAAGTTAAACGTAATCATTGATAGCGAGTGGCTCCAACTTCAGAAAATCAAGTATTGAACCTCTTTTATTGACTGTGACAGTGCAGAGTGTATCTTATGAAGTGTACTTGCCCCGCATGACACTTGAAGCAATTCACGTAAAATATTAAAAAAACCCTGCCGTATAATCTACTTGGAAATTACACACTGTTGACACTTAGACCACAGTATTGAATGACACATTCATTTACTGTGGAAGTGGTAAATGAGTTCTGTTGAGATTCACTAGGTGGAATAAGGTTCACAAGAGGGAAATATTGTCATTCACCATATTGCTTTACTGCTAAGGTTGTTTTCTCCTTTTTTATTTGTTTGCATTCTCGTATTATCGATCTTTCACTTTTCGGTAGTTCTTTTTTGAAATACATTGTGCCTGTTGTACTCTCTCCTTTGTTTACTGTCTGTTTTTTTTTTTTCCTCTTTTCAATTGACTGCATTCTCACCTCTTCCTCCTTCACTTCCGATTCTATATTTAAGCGTCACAACGGAATCTTGTACC
Source organism: Rhipicephalus sanguineus (assembly GCF_013339695.2). NCBI lineage: Eukaryota > Metazoa > Arthropoda > Arachnida > Ixodida > Ixodidae > Rhipicephalus > Rhipicephalus sanguineus. Next base: position 112,143,924 of record NC_051181.1, read on the forward strand.
AATGTTGTCGTGGCATGGAACCAATTCTGACCCATGTCTTGCAAGCACTCTGTGTAACTGAAGTTGACACATATGCGCAGGATTGCAGAGCTTGGCAAGGACTATAGTCGGATACAACTGAAGAAGGCAGGAGAGGCCCCGCCTAGATGACCGATGCTTGACCGCCGATTGTCTCTGCTACTAAAGAAATAGTCTTGCTCATGAGCCAAACGGGGAAGTCACTGGCCGTTTGGCTCATGACGTCAGTCTAGAGTGTGCACCTATTTGCGCAGGCTCATATTCATCCGCATTTGAGGAGGAATTGTTGCTGCCTTTTAAAGTTGTGCATGGGTATAGGCAATTTCCTTGGAGCATGAAAATACAACCTTAACCCTTTGTTCAAATGTCAACCTGCCCATTGCCTTGGACTTTGGAAGTTTATTGCGTTCTTTCTTACCTTTATTCTAGCTTGGTTTTCTCATGCACTTATACTCCGTTTCATACATCAGGACATCAGGCGCAACGCTGTGGAAGCTGTGCAAGAACAATCACCAATACACGCAAGTCCAGGTGTCTCGCGCTTGGCTTTCGTCGCTGTAAACGCTCGTGCAAGCCGAGCACGAGCCTGCGCACGAGGCGTAGTGATGGGCTGCAGATGAAACACCAAAAACCAAAACAAAGAGATGCTAAGCGATTCAGAACAACATATTAGAACCGTTTAACAAAGTTTACATCTTCAGCACAAAGCATCTTAATTAATTACTCAGCCTAATAATGAAAAGAAAAGCGTATTACAGGTGGTAAAATTATTGCACTATGTCTCTGTGCAAACGCATCAACTGCAACAAGTCTCGCCAGCTTCCATAGCATTGCATCTGATGTATGAAATGGAGTACAGCTCCACACCCTCAATTTCGTTTGCATGAAATGACTCTACTTGTCATAGGGGTTTTTTCATTTCTTTGTGGCTTTGCCGAACATACCACACACTCCGTTTCGGGCTTTAAATTTCACCCACGTTTTACACCTTCTCGCAATGCCAGAATGCCTTACAATGACTTTGCAAATTTGTAGGACTTCTACAAGTTGGCAGCGTGTGGGTGCACGCACTGTCCGCTCTTCTTGGGGTATGCTGCCTGTACGGTCTGGTCGGGCATCTGGTGGCTTACGTGGTTGGCCTGGCACTACTGGGAACGGCCGCGCTGACTTTGCTGCCCCGGCACCGTGGCCTATCGTCTGCCTCTCTGGTGGCCGTCTTTGTCATTGCCTGGTGAGTGACGCAGTCGAGGAACCTGGTCACGCCTGGGGACAACTTTTCTGGCTATGCAGTTGAAGCTACGGAGCTGGAGCACACATGTGATATAGCTGTCAATTTACACAGTTGATTTCTGACAATTATATTGCAGTACACTTAATATTTTCACCGAGAGATATTGCGACTTGCTCTTGAACTTCAAAGTGTTTCATGCAGGGCTCCATCATATGTGTATGTCGTGTGTGGTGTGCACGCACTCGCACACACTCACTCACTCACTCACTCCCCTCACTCACTCACTCACTCACTCACTCACTCACTCACTCACTCCACTCACTCACTCACTCACTCACTCACTCACTCACTCACTCACTCACTCACTCACTCACTCACTCACTCACTCACTCACTCACTCACTCACTCACTCACTCACTCACTCACTCACTCACTCACTCACTCACTCACTCACTCACTCACTCACTCACTCACTCTCACTCACTCACTCACTCACTCACTCACTCACTCATCACTCACTCCACTCACTCACTCACTCACTCACTCACTCACTCACTCACTCATCACTCACTCACTCACTCACTCACTCACTCACTCACTCACTCACTCACTCACTCACTCACTCACTCACTCACCTCCACTCACTCACTCACTCATCACTCACTCACTCACTCACTCACTCACTCACTCACTCACTCACTCACTCACTCACTCACTTCACTCACTCACTCCACTCACTCACTCACTCCCTCACTCATCACTCACTCACTCACTCACTCACTCACCTCACTCACTCACTCACTCACTCACTCACTCACTCACTCACTCCTCACTCACTCACTCACTCACTCCACTCACTCACTCACTCACCACCACTCACTCACTCACTCACTCACTCACTCACTCACTCACTCACTCCACTCACTCACTCACTCACTCACTCACTCCACTCACTCCCTCACTCACTCACTCACTCACTCACTCACTCACTCACTCACTCACTCACTCACTCACTCACTCACTCACTACTCCACTCACTCACTCACTCACTCACTCCACTCACTCACTCACATCACTCACATCACTCACACTCACTCACTCCACTCACTCCCTCACTCACTCACTCCACTCACTCACCTCACTCACTCACTCATCACTCACTCACTCACTCACTCACTCACTCACTCACTCATCACTCACTCACTCAACTCACTCACTCACTCACTCACTCCTCACTCACTCACTCCACTCACTCACTCACTCCACTCACCAGCAAAGGAAAGTGTAAATAAAATGTCATAATGCCTCGTGTCGTAATATTGTACAGTACTCGGCAATTCAAGTGCGATAGTCAGCCTACATAGCGGTTGGCCCTATCTTGTACCACTGGTGAACACTGGATGCTTTCTCATGTTCAGATGCTGTCATAAATAATGTGGGCGAAGGCTCCCTCATTTTATTGAATGCTTAAAGGGGTCATGAAGCACCCCTTGGGCTTGTTGAAAAAACACATCCTGCGGAAAGCTGACACGGCTATGAACTGCTCTGCCAAATACTACAGTCGTGCGCGCCGCCTAAAGGCCACAAGCGGAGCGCGAAGTTGCCGTTTCCCCAGGCGCCCTCTTTTCAAACAGAGGCCGGTTCTCACTCTCGTCAGTGGGCGGGGCGTCTGGCAGTTTACGTCGCGGATCTGGCAGTTTACGTCGCAAGAGACATAGCATGCTTATTGGCCGATAGCCGACGTAAATCGAGAGCGGCGTTCGGATCAGATGCGCTTCTTGCCGCGGGGTGCCGCCACTTGCCGGCGCCGCACTCCTCAGTACACGGTAGCCGCACTCGCGCAAGCGAATCACAGCGGGAGAGCGATCGCGTTTCATGACGCGCGCTGACGTAACTTCTTTCCCCCATGCCATCCCTCCCTGTCTAGCTTCCAGTGCGCTCGTCGGCACGAGAAAAGAGAGAAAGCGCTCGGAGCGTGTGCCAAACCCCCGTAACTCCGCTGATTCTTGACGGATTCGAGAAATTTTTGCGGCATTCGATTCGGGAGGCAGTAAACTCCGATAGTGAGGTCATTACATCATTACTTGGAAAAGTGGTTCATGACCCCTTTAAAGGAGCCAGCTCGGTGCCATAAAAAAGTGCCAGCAGCCATGGAGGCCATTTACCGTGCTCCAGTTGGATTAAAGGGACCTTGAACCAGTTTTGGCAAGTTTGTACAAACACATTAGTACACCAGTAAAGCAAGTCCTAAGGATACGTAGTTCGCAGACCAGTTTAAGCTCTGTACGTCAAGTGTGTAATTTGTAACAAGACTGTAAATATGCGAATCGATACAGGTTGCAGTGGCTCAGCCAAGCGAGTTTTCAACTTCTTGCGCCCTTTCTACGTAGAATTGTTCCATGATATGTAGCACGACCGACCGATCTGGTTGGATATGTCCAGCCTTCGTCACTGAACCTCAGCGGGCAGCGAGCGTCGTCTGCCTGTGTTGCAATGTGCTCCGTGCTGACGTGAGCTGCGTGACAGTGTTTATCTTGGGGTTTCTTTTCTCAGACACCATGAATTGCCCTGTTTGCGTTGTGTGCTGCAAATTTAGTAAGTGATGACTTGTGACATCATGTAAGGCATGTAAGGCAACTGGCAAGTGGAGTCGCTGTGGTGAGCATTGGGCACTTGCTATATGATCAGTGTCAGCATTCACGCTTCTGTGGCTGTAACTTCATCCCTGAAGACACAACCCCATTGCCCAAATTTACGCTTACTGGCGATCATTCTCAAATACTTCTTGTTTTTCCGAGTATTTGACATTTGCAGGTTGTCGGTTTGCAAAAGAATAAAATAGGAATGGCTGGTAGTGTTGTACCACTTGGCAGAGCAGATCTCAACCGCTCCGTGATGTGCTTCATTTCTATTGGGCGCACTGCCGTCATCAGGGACGGCTGCGCATTCAGCGAGTTAAGGAAAAAAGGCAGTGCCGAGAAGGAGGGCCACATATAATTGCCAGTAGCTTCCTCGATACAAGGTGCGTCGCTTAATTTATGGTGCGAATGATTTGATGATGCTGCAGTCAAATGCTGACAAAATTTCAAAAAAACATTTCAGGATCCCTTGAAAATCGATCAAAGTTATAGTGCTTGTGTTTGTATGTTTCTGTGTCAGTGTCGACTTGCTTGCACGATGTTGGTAAAACATGGAATTTGACCAACTAGCCTGAATGCATAAGCACTTATTGAACTGACGAGATTGAAAGACCAGATGGCATTTTCCTTGCAGTGAGCTGTGGCTTGTCGAGCCCAAATCCTGGCACCAGGTTCGAGGTAAAGCAGCATTGGAATTTACATTCATGGTGTCTCCAAAACCAGTATTGCCAGGTTCTCCAAGTTTGTGGTGTTGCCTTTGGTGCAGGTTGTCAGCTGGTTCTGTGCATGAAGCTAGTGTCCCTGGCCATCGACATGGACCGTGGTCGGCTTGCAACACCCAGCCCCTCTGCCATGTTTGGCTACCTGCTGCATGTGGGTTCAGCCCCGTTTGGGCCTTGGATTGGGTACGACGCGTACGCCAGGAGCCTCGAGCCTGAACTCTTAGCTGGTCTCGGATTCTGGTCGTGGCTCCGTGCCCTGGGTCAGAGCCTGGTGTTGTGCTACACCTGTTTGACTGTGTCAAACTGCTGGTCCACGTGGCTCCTCTCCAACACTCTAGGGCTGAGGCAAGCTGCATTGCTCCACCATACTGTCAGCACATGTACAGACGGGTCCACTGTTAAAGGGAACACTAGCATGCAGGGCATGTCCGGATTTCGCTGTCTTGCAAGAACATAGCTGCTCAGATTTACATAAGAGTACTGGTCGTTGACAGTTCTGACTCCTTTCGACAGACTAGTGCCATCCGCAAACAATGTTTCCACATCCACTTGCAGTTAGGGGGTGAGCAATATGAGAGGTGCTCATTCCAGTGTTCCCTTTAACAGTAGGACCGTACTGTACATTGTGCTAAGTTTTTGATAACCATTCAGGATAAAAATGACGGAATGCCTGTAGTACCATTCTGTGTTAGAGTTTGTGTTGGTTTGTGCAACACTCAAGCTGCCGTGTGATTGGTGAGTATCGGACAGTCAAACTCTGATTACATGTTCAGTGGTTGCAGCAGACTTGAGGCGGATGGAGAAGGGCACACGAGGACACACGCCATCCGTTCTCAACTTTGCTGCAATCGCTCATCATGCAAGGTTACCAACTAGCCCAGATGCAACCCATTTTCCAATTACATTTTTTTTGTCTTTCCTGGCACTTCAACTGCCAAGTTCACCAGCAAGCAAGCAGTCGAGAAAGTAGTGCAGCTGGGCAAGCTGGTGGGACAACATTCTTGTTTAACTGTTGTTTCCTTCTTTTGTCTCTCTGCATATTTATAGCTTTTTTAACGAAAATACCTACATAGACGAGAAAAGAAGGGAATTTGCGGGCTCACTTTTCTTTGTTAGACTCAACCTTAATGAAAACCAGCAAACAATGAAGCCAAGGAAGGTATATCGGATGTTATTTGTAGTCCTTTAACTGTATTGTAGTAATTATGATATAAATGTGAAGAAATTAAAGTGGAGGAACAGACAACTTGGTGCTGGCATGGACCGAACCTGCAACCTTCAGATAATGCACGCGATGCTGTACCGATTGAGCTGCAGTGGCACTCGTCCTCCTGTCCACTATCGGGTATTTCTGTGCTTGCAAGCCTGGTGGATAGTTTCATACTATAAAACTAGAGGGGAATCTAGTGCTGCGATCGTTCAACCACCATGGCAATGATGGGAAGTACAGGCTTCGGATTGGATTGCATTAGCTAGTGAACTGTCTACAGGTCTTCTTTCACAGTTTGTTTCGTTCTTCACGCAGCAGCTGCATCCCGCTGCAATAATGCGTACAGTGTTCTCTGCCGTGAGTAGTGGGGTGGGACGCAAAGCACTCAAGCTGTGCCTCTGTTGTTGAAAGTGACTGAAGCGTGCTAGGTCTCTTGATTTCCAACAACGTTTGGCTTTACAGGTTGTATTTGACAATTTTATCAAAGCATCGTTTACACGCTGCTCTACACAGATGTAGCATCCCATGCCAGTGCAGGAAACTGCATAGCGTTCACATTTTTTTGTTAAGCTTGTCTTGCCTAGATGCGTTCCAGTTGGCTCCAATCACACTTCTTTGACTCGGGCTTGTCAGAGGAATGAGAGATGTGTTGGGGCAGACCACTGGGACAGATGCGCCTGGTGTTGCAGCAGATGATGCATTGTTTCTCACTCGATACAGTATTTTTATTTCCATAAATAGATGCGTACTTTCGTGGGAAACACACGCCTGTGTGTTTTCAAGTGTTGTAAAAAAAATAATAATTCATTATTTGGTGATGCCAAATCTGGAACACATTTTCAGAGCACTGCATGCCATGGTGGTTGAATTTGTCCAGGCTTCTCTTCAGTCTCACTGTTACACAAACGTCTACAGTAAGTCTTGCATACGAAAGAATAAAGCGAATTTTAATTGAGAATAACTTCATATCATTTTGTTTAAAGCTTGGTAAACAAGCACCATGCGAATCTCAAGAACGAAAGCCGTCCGAAGCAAATCTAAAGTCTGTACTTCCCATCATTCCCATCGTGGTTGAAGTGCCGCTCAAGGAGCCCCACATAGACACTATACTCTATTTCACAAGCTGTTGGCAGTGCAGCCAAAGGTAGAGCTCTGTCGTCCAATCAGGGCCTGTAGGGGCACAGGAAATAGTCCCCGAAATATTTTAGCAATGCAGTTCTATTTCGCAAGCTACACCCACACAAATTGAAAATATTGTTAGGATTCACTTTTTCAAAGCGTGCAGAGTGTTTTTATCATTAGCGGAATTAAAAGAGAAAGCTCGCATGGACGCATCTCTGCGGAGGCTTGTTGTGAGGTGGTGATGTGCCACCTTTCGGAATCATGGCGTCGCCCGAGTTGGTTGTGTCTGTGCAAGATGCCTCTCAAGCTGAGCGACCAGCGAGCCATCCTTCGAATGTGCGCGGTTTTCCCAAGCTGGCGAAACAGATAGCTTTAAATGTTTTTGAAGGGCTTCGTGTCGAGTGCGGGGACAGTGCAAGTGTGGATGCACTTATCAAGAGGACTGCGAAACTGACCCAGGTGAGCGAGCGAACGCTGTATCGGTGGAAAAGGGAGATGGAAGACGCCGGCGAAGTCCTACCACCGAAGAAGCGTTCTTGTGGGAAAAGCCGTGATCGGAAAAAAAAAAGCTGGACGATTTTGAGCTCAGGGGGCGTCTTGAGAAGCGTGGTGCACGGCTTTTTTGAGAAAGGCGAAATTCCAACTATCGCCAAAGTGGTGCAGCATTTCAAAGAAGACGAGACGCTACCGACCATGTCCACGACGACGATGCAGAGGATGCTGAAAAAGCTTGGCTTCAGGTACAAGAAACGCTCTCGGAACGCTCTTCTCATAGAAGCGACGCACATTGTCCAGAGTCGCCGCCGGTACCTGCGCCAAATAGCGGAGCTGCGATGCCAGGGTAGGGCAATTTTTTTCACCGACGAAACGGGGGTCAACGCTTGTCATACGTGTAGTCGAGTGTGGATAGATGGCACTGTCCATTCTACGTACGAAGCCCGTCGATCTGGTTTGTCGACTGGTCTTCGAAACCCCCGTGGCAAAGGAGGTAGACTGACTGTCACGCACTGCGGTAGCGAACATGGTTTCGTTGAAGGCGCAGCGGAAGTCTTCCAAGCTAAAAAAAGCTCGGGCGACTACCACGAGGAAATGAACAGGGACCACTACGAAAAGTGGTTCTCCCAGAAGCTGCTTCCACTACTACCACCTGGCAGTGTTATAGTCATGGATAACGCACCTTATCATTCTATGAAGCAGGAAAATGTGCCGCGTATGAGTAGCCTAAAAAAGGACATACTGGCCTGGCTTTTCGAAAAAGGTGTTCCGTGGAGCAGCGACATGGTCAAGGCGGAGCTCATGAAGCTTGTCGACAACGTGCACGCAAGCGGAGACCGATACCGTGTGGACTGCATAGCTGAGGCTGCTGGTCACCTCGTTGTGCGCCTACCTCCCTACCACTGCCAGCTTAACCCCATAGAGCTTGCTTGGAGTGACGTGAAGGGCTTCGTAGCAGCAGCGAACAAGGCGTTTAAGCTTCAAGACGTTCACACTCTACTATTACAAGGAATTAAGCAAGTAACCGCTGAGAAGTGGAAGAGATATGTGGAGCATGTTATCGCTCAAGAAGATGTAATGAGAAAACTGGACCACTTCATCGATGATGTTGTTGACACTAATGCAGCTGTCGTAATCACCCTGGAGGACGAAACAATGAGCAGTTCAGATTAAAGTTGTGATGAGGACCATGACATGTGAGCTCTTGTAACAAGCTCACGTCTATCATTACATGTGTGCGTAGAGGTCAGGATCATTGAGTACTATCGTAGTGATAGTAGCCAAAATGAAAACACAGAACTGTCTGCTATTATGACAAGGAATCAAGCAAGTCACACTGAGAAGTGAAAATAAAGCTTCAGATTGATTGATTCAATCATTCGTTCGTTAAGTGATTCAGTGACTGAAGTAAATATTCTTATACACGGTGCATAAACAATTAAAAAACTCTAACGCCCCAAAAACTCATACGAACCGGGTGACGATAAACAGAGAAGGTCGGGCCAGTTTCATTGCGATGCTGGTCGTCCCATCCGTAAATAAGCAGAACAGATCAAAACAGATCAGAAAGGTACCAAGCGCCGTCTGCTACAAAAATTAAAAGATAGTTATTATAGTACACCTACTTCCACACAGACGGGGCCACCGGTCGAATTAACGGACGCGAGATCCGCGTAGGAACACATTTATGAAGTGCACTCTGTCATGATTAGGGTGCCCGTACCTTCCACAACGCTGCCAACAGCTTGTGAAACGGAGTATAGCGCCGGATTCCGCTGTAGGTTTTATCGTATGAAACTCTATGCCTGTGAGTGTTAGTGCCGCTCGTAGCCATGACTGCGAGAGATCGTTGCTTTATAGACATGGACGACTTTGACAAACTGCAGGTGGCTGGCAGCATATCGGGATGCACTGTCATTCCGCTTCAGCCACTACTTCATCACGTTCCTGTCGGAGGCCAGCGCAGTCGCGTCGGGTGTCAGCAACGAGGGGTCCTGGTAAGCCTTGCTCTGAGCTCTTTTTCAATGTGAAAGGGTGTTATAGTTTTGCACCGTTTAGAGTGTAATCCTTTGACCCCCTAAAAGCGTTTTTTCAGTGTGCACCTTTGGGCCATACTACTCATCTCACACAACAGTAATTGTTGTACGTGTTGCATGCCTTTCCTGGCTTAACACAGAATGCTTTCAGTTCGCGAATGGCACGTATGCTCTCAGTGTGTCGTGGCATTCCTGATGGGGAAAGTAGCAGGCACGAGGATTTTCAGGAAGGAAATGACATTTGTCATTGTACGACAAAAATATGCCCCAAAGATTGCAACTGTTTTCAGAGCACACCGAATGATAGCCATCACCAACAACATTGTTTCAACTGTGAGTTCTGGTGAATGTTTTTTCGGGAACATTACAGTATAGTAGTGAGACTTGTCTACAGGGCAGAAACCTAGGGGATTACGAAAAGGGTTCAACTTAAGTTGAGGACGATGCAGCGAGCCAAGGAGAGCAAAATGGTAGGTGCAGTGTTAAGGGACAAGAAGAGCGCAGGGAACAAATGTGTGTTAAGGACATAATAGCTGAACTCAAGAAGAACAAATGGGCTTGAGCAGAGTATGCAGGGAGAAGTCAAGGCAAGCACGCCAGAGGGAGGCAGAAAGTTAGGTGGCCAGATGAAATGAAGTTTACAGGGACGAGGTGGCCACAGAATGCACAGGACCAGGTTAATTGGAGTACTACTCTGCCCTGCAGTGGGCATAGTCAGGCTGATGATGAGACTTGTGCAGAGTTCCAGCAAACTTTTGCCAAATTTGGATTAAGTAAAGAAAATGTATGTACATTTACATAGTCTGTCAATGATTTTGTTGTGTGGTGTTGCATCCGAAAGCTTATGGGCTCAACTACATGCAACAAACACTGTTGTGTCGGCACCTGTGTGCGTATGAGTGGGGACAATAGGCAATGGTGAATTCCAGGACTGTAACAAGGGCATTTGCTAATGGTACGTCGCCCGTGTTAGAAAGTTTAATGTTGTAATGCCACGTAACTCGAGTGTGCCGCAAGTTAGTGCTTTGTTAGTAAGGTTGTAACGAACCTAAAATCACGGCGATAGTGGCAAGCATTGTGAATAGTCGCTGAATCTTATTCTTCAAGTATATCGAGTCTTCTGTTTGTACATGTTTTGCTGTAGATTCCAGAATAATCGCTGGCGCTTGCGAACATTCGTGAACGAACAACACTATCTTCGCAATGTGTGCTTAATCTGATCATACACAATTTCCTCCTTGCTGAAGAATTGGTGTCAGTGTTCAACAAGTTTCCGATACTTGCACCACGTGATAACTCGACTAAAGCGTTAGTCTGGTCATGAGGAACACAATCGCAGCGTAAAACGACACGTGTCAACGTCGCTGATCTCGACTGCTGCATTTCACCTCTCCCCAGGGCGTTGCAGCTGTGTTCCCCTCTGGAAGTGGAACTTCCCCGGTCACTGGTGCAAGTGGTGGTTCACTGGAACCGTGCCATGCACCATTGGCTTAAGCACTGTAAGTTCTGTTGGAGACGGCCGGTTGTTGCAGTGGATGTGGAGGGGGAAATCTGTGCGCAGACGTATTTCAGGTCACCCGGCCACATTTGGGGAACCTCGGATCCCTGCTGCTGACGTATGCAACTAGTGCCTTGCTTCACGTGAGTATTCACAGCATTTGCCATTCACTCGCCGTTGTAAGTGCTGAACCTTTAAATATTAAACTGCCTGAAAAGCTTAGCTTCAAATGCTGTAGACATAAAGCAGTAATCGTGCAATATGTAACATTGAAAATATGAGTGGAAGTGGCATTTTTGAAAAGCATGCAGAAGTTTATGTCCACGATGCAAAAATGAAAATAAACGCCGCTTTTACCGCCCGTCGGAAATGATGGATAAGCGAGAACAGTGAGAATTAGCGCTACATTTTGGCACATGACCTCCAAAATGACGCAGCACCTGCTGCAAGCAGAAAGACCTTGGAGACCATGGTCTGATATTTCAGTCATATCCACAAACCACCAAGTGCCTGTGTCATTTGCTAGGATGTCATTCTAGAGGCTACTTATAAGAAAATTAGACATTTATCAGCTTAGTAGCTTTTACAAGATTGCTTCTCCTGTGATATGTTTTCTTATACGCCCGTGAAAAAAGAACTTAAGGAAATGTAGCAACCAAGAATAAGGCCACTCTTGCAATGAGAAGACATTTGTCAAACCAGGAAAAGTGTGGAAAGAAAACGCAGGTGGCAAATGCCTGTATTTCCTTCAAGAGCAATGCGCTGTGTTGACGTTCTCGTATCACTGGGACGTTATAGGTTATTTGACAGTGTTATGGTTTGCTTTGCGCGGCCATGGTTTAAATGAATGCCAAATGCAGTGAACAAACAGTGCGTTCAAACAGTGGCTGTTTGAACGTACAAACAGTGCGTTCAAACAGCCATCAAGCTGATGTGAGCAGACATGTTCGTCACATATGAGCAGTGTTTATGTCCAGTGCGGAGCTGGTTACACGAACGTTCGGGTGTTCACTAGCTCTGCATTTGATGGTGAGCGCATGATGTGCCGATGCGTCCAGGTTATCTGTATGTGTCAAAGCAAGCCTCGCTGCCTGGACAGCCAGAAATAGAGAAAAGCCCCAGATGTTGGAGGATATGAAAGGAAGTGATCGAACCGCCAAGGGCTCTCGTCTCTCTCTCTGCTCGCACTTTAATGTGAAAGCTGCCGCACATTATTGTGTACTTGCATTCTTGCACAGCTCACCCGCACCAATATATTAAAATTCAATTATTTGTTTTACGTCGGCTCGTTTTCCCAGCCAAACTGGGTTTGAGCTCCATGCTGCTGAGATTCACCCCCTTCCATCACTACTAACAGCATCTGCTAACGCTGACATAACTTCAAAGGGAAAAAAAACCCCGAACACTGGACACTACAAGAGAACCACTCAACACAAGTGCTCATGTTATGCAATTCTCTTCTTGTGTCCAGTCTTTGCACTGTTTTTAACATGATAGCATTTAAGAGCCCGCGTCACAGAAATTATGATGTCGGCGTCGGCATCGTTGGTTGCGAGCAAAAAACTGGCGTTGTCCATGAGTGAAAAATCGCGATAGATGCAAATAATAAAAATTATGGGTTCAAGCCGGAATCGAACCCAGGACTTCTGCGTGGCAAGCAGGTGTTCTACCACAGAGCCACGGCAGTGTCCGAAAACTGCTTCTGAAAAAGACCAAAGCGCTTTCAAGCTCCGCCAATACAGGTGTCATGTCGGGCAAGAAGTTGCAGTACCAAATGTAATATCATGTCACTGTTTTGTTGCAGAAGTGTAGGTTGCTGTTGGGCATCGCACCATGCAAATTGCTTAATGTGTGGGTGTTTAAAGCAGGCCGCCCATTAGAAAGGGCTTACATATCATTACTTACCGCCATCATCAACCACATAGTCAACAAAGTGTGCTGCTACGCAGATTCGCATATTCCCTCACATACACATATACTGCGTGCATCGCTACTTCGCAAAAATAGACAGTTTAAGTTGGGAATTCACAGCTGCCCGGTGGACGCAGGCTGCGAGCCATTTCCAATGGCAGGCTGCATCTGCAGAGGTGCCGCAGATGCTCGACTCAAACTGTCAGATGTCACCGGCACAGATGTTCCCTCATGTGACCGGGCTCTTGACACACTTGCGATGGGTTTGGTGCTGTCTACAAGAGCCTGGTGCACTACGTAGTATTCCTCATCGAGAATGCGATGCGGATAGGGCTGGATAGTGCTATTGCATTCAACTCTGAAAGGCAAAGCTTAAGCATCCTCCAATTTTTTTTCCTACAAAGTAACGTGTATCAACAGGTCCTTCAGCAAACACTGCATAACTCTTTTGTCAAAAATGAATTGTATAGTGTTCTAAGGTAGCTGGAGTTTCACAGTGACAAGCTCCAGGAAGTGTGGCCAAAGCGAAAATCTTTCGAATTCCTGATACCACGCTGACATTCCAGTGCAGGTGATTTTGGTGCGAAAGTTTAAAGTGAAACTTTGATCTTCATTTTCCTTCCAGTAATGAATCTGTGATCCTGAAATTAACGGCCATAAAATTAACATTGATGGAGACCTCGATGAATAGTTTGTCATTCTAAAATGATTTGTTTCACTTTAGTGTCCCTGTGACTTATGGCCACAAGAACTGTTGTTGCCAGTGCTGCAGATGGTGGAGGCACCACCACTCTACAATCACGAGCACTTATTTTGTTCTATTTTTTCCAACAGGGCCTCAACTTCCAATTGGCTGCAGTGTTGCTGTCACTGGCACTTTACAGCTACGCCGAGTATGGTAAGAGACTCGCAGTCTGTGTTCTTTGGTGGTGATGCTTCACAGTGAAATACTGGCATGCAGTACTCAGGCAGAAGCTGAGCCAGGTGTACGACGCATGCATTGGAGCCCGCCCCTGCCGTCCCGACTGCGACAAGCACAAACTGCAGGTGAGGCTTGCGTAGCTTCCACGCCTCAGCAGTAAGGTTGAGATTTCATTGCTTGATATCGTCACCGGTGACACAATGACGACATCGTTCAGCTGGCTATATTTCACAGGTTTGAAAGTCATGTCATGTCATAAAAGTAATTTGCCAAAGACCTCTCTGTCGGGCTTGCATATTATGTCAGGAGGGAATTGTAGGGGAGTTGCCATAGTACAGCTTCTGCCAAGATTATCACCCTTAAACCTCTGAACTGCACCCATGTTTTACATCATCCGCTGCAGTGACACAGTGGTTGCAGTGCTCGACTGCTGACCTTAAGGTCGCGCGTTCAGTCCCAGCCACAGCAGTCGCATTTCGATAGAGGTGAAATGCTAGAGGCCCGTGTACTATGGGATGTCAGTGCACGTTAAAGAACACCAGGTGGCCGAAATTTCCGGAGCCTCCACTACGGTGCGCCTCATAATCGTATCATGGTTTTGGGACGCAAAACCCAAGACATTATTATTATTATGTTTTACATGTTTAATATGATGGACTGTTTGCTTCACACACTTGGAAAGAGGATTGAATATTAATGCATCTACTGCTCCCTTGGACCGTCATCTGAAAGAGCCCATTAACTTTTGTTCTCTTGTCTCCAAATTTACCAAAAGACAAACTTTATCTTGACATCTTATCACATGGTGGCTGTAACCATGGGAATATGAGTGTGGCGACCACTGCGCACAGACCTACGCAGCCTCCGTCTCGTCACTGATTAGCCCGGCGTGACACAGCTACTTGCTGCAACACGCTTCCGATAAAAGACAGCGCCACGCAGTTTCGTCGGAGGCTTACGTCACCGCTGCTGGCTATATAACCCAAGCTACCAAGCTTGGTTTCATGTTTGTTTCTCTAACCTTCCGAAGCGCAGCATCGGCATGCTTGCCCTGCTGCTGCTACTACGTTAATAAACATCGTTTTGTTTTATGTTGGGATCCGTCCTTCACCGACTCCGCATCCCACATCTGGTGACCCGGAAAACGAACAAACCGCACTGCCATGACCCGGACCTTGGAATGACCTTCCAGAAGATTCCACGGGATCTTCACGCCGAGTCAACCGACCTCTGACACGCCTATCACGATGGCGCTGCGACCGGATGAAACCACGGCGCACTGCATCTTGCTGCCGCCGGAGTTTCCCGAATTCTGGCCGCAATGTCCAGCCATCTGGCTTATCAAGATGGAGGCTGGTTTCTCCCTGCGTAACATCGTCTCACAGCAGGACAAGTACGCCATCACGGTAGCTATGCTTCCTCCTGCTCTGCGACGCGTTGTGCCTCCTCCTGGGCCGCAGGCATACGACCAACTTCGAGGGTTCGTGCTAGCCCCACCGCAACCGGCAGCACCACGTCACATACTCCCTGCCGCGCTACACGTAACCACAGAGCCATTGCAAGACATCGCTTTCGACGCGGCGCGCAGGAGGACACAGTGCACGTCACGTGCCACGACTGAGTATCGCCTGCCGCCAACTGTTTTGCCTGCCACTCCTGCCATCACCGACGAACAGCCTTTGGTAGAGTGGTCAATGCCTGTGGACACCTCGGTGAGCATGACGGCATCAGCGCCTACTGATCCTGGGTGTGACACCCAAACCAGCGCTGCCTGTCACGTTTTCGCTGGCACCACGGATGTCACCCTAACCGAGCCACCTCAGACTGTCCCGACCACGCTGGTTGGTTTCGAACATCAGACTGTCCCGACCGCAGATCCTGCTCAGGCTGTCGAGCGGCAGCGCAAACAAGATGACGCCCACACCGACCGCGACCACCCGGTCCCAGTCTCCCTGGACGGACCAGCACAAGGCCACACCTGGCACCCCAACCCTGGTCATCCCGCAGAATCTGGGGCCAAGGCCCAACATCATTCTGGCGCCGCCATGCATGATGCCGCCCCCCTCGTTTGCCATAGTCCCAGGGCAGCCCCTGACACTACAACAGCTACAGGCCATGCTGCACGTGCAGACCATGCTGGCCCAGCCCACGCTTGGTGCGTTCCAGACAGACTAGCGCCAGTCCCTGGTGTAGATACCGACGTTCACCCCGCCGCAGAGATTGGCGCAGGACCACCACCATCCCGTCATGACCACCACGACGGTGTTGCATCCGGCACCGCCGCAACCTCTCCCCGTGTATGTCTCGGCGCCCATGACGTCGGCGACGGTACACCACCAGCCACAGGTGCCTACTACAACAGCGCCACCAGCCGCGGAGAAGCCCGTGAAAGCGCCCACGTACACAAGCGCACCCGGTGCAACCGCTCTTTCGCGGATCCACCCGGCCCTCCTGAAGCGTCTCTCCGCAGCGCCGCCCGTCAGCGGAACGGCTCGCAAAATCCACTAGGTTTCTACACCCGTCCTCTACGCCACTCTCAGCCCCAACCCCCAGGAAAAAATTGAGCACCCGTTCGCCACTCAGTGTTACCGACCAGGACAGGACCGACTCAAGCCCGCGTACATCGCGGCGAACGAACCTGGCAGCGCCACTCTTTCAACTGGCGTCCGTCTACAGCCACCGACTTCACAGCCCGCTCCTTTCACGACACGCTCTGGACGTCTGGTACGCCTCCCAGATTACTACAGACCCTGAGGGCTCTGCACTTCGCGGGGTGGTGATGTGGCGACCACTGCGCACAGACCTACGCAGCCTCCGTCTCGTCACTGATTAGCCCGGCGTGACACAGCTACTTGCTGCAACATGCCTCCGATAAAAGACAGCGCCACGCAGTTTCGTCGGAGGCTTACGTCACCGCTGCTGGCTATATAACCCAAGCTACCAAGCTTGGTTTCATGTTTGTTTCTCTAACCTTCCGAAGCGCAGCATCGGCATGCTTGCCCTGCTGCTGCTACTACGTTAATAAACATCGTTTTGTTTTATGTTGGGATCCGTCCTTCACCGACTCCGCATCCCACATGAGCACCAGTAAAGATTCAGTTCTCTAGTTGCATCGCCGTCTTCTCGTGAAAGCACCTACTCTAATATTTTCTTGAAGTTTTCGGATCATTAGAACGGTTTATGTCTGCGGGTGCAGCTATGGAACACCCTACTGCAGTTCGGGCTGTGCGTGGAAATAGAAAACTTGAGAACCACGATACAGTATTCTAGCATACTTAGCAGGATTCATTGTTTCATGTTTGTTGCAAAAAACTTGCAATAGGCATCAAATGCAGTTGATCAGAAAATAGACTGGGGATGGTGTATCGGAGTTCATAAGATGCAGCATGTGCAGTGTTTTTTGCACAGGTATGATGTTTGTAATGAATGGAGATGATTTTAAAGAACAATAACGGACAGTGAGCTTTAAAATACAGGTGCCTACCGTGGCGTATGCAACAATACAACTGCAACAATGACAAAATATTGATCACTTAGCACATTAGGCTAGGTTCCGTTAGGTGGCAGTGCATGGATTTCAAGACAGTTCTTAAGTTTGCAAAGCAGTCAAAAGTGTCACACAGATTGAAAGGCTCTGTCTTAGGTTAAGTAGTATACATACTGAACGATGACAGCAGCACCATTTATAAAATGCACTGCTGCAGAAAATTAAAGAGCTGCCTGTAGGATTGCTTTAAGCGTTCGAAACATATATTTACCTACAAATTATGTCTTCCAATGCTCCTTGTGCCACTTGGCACGCACACATGTGACCCTTTTAGTCAGAACTTTATTTCAATCAGAACAAACCACGATGATAGCGGTGTCTTACATCAGAAGACTTCATTGAAGTTAAAACTTTTTAAGAGCACCTAAAGGGGTACTAACACCAATTTTCGAAGGTGGTTTTATCTGCCATACAAATCTCCTGTACAGAGACGGCTCTGAGCAAGTGCGAAGCTCGGTAAATGCTGGCAAGATATTTTATTTTGACGTTAAAGTCTATTTCCGCATGATGCACCTACTGACATCGACACTATCATGACGTCAAGCTACAGTGTCAATTAGAGCTGTGCGAATAGCAAAATTATGGGTGCGAAGCGAATTAGAATAATAAAGATTGAGCGCGAATCAAATCGAATAATTTTTGAATAATTTTCGAATATTTCTCAAACATTTTTCGAATACCTCGAAGTGAAATTACAGAAATGTTGCAGAGAATCTCTAAGCATATTCTTGTGAGATAGCAACATGAAAGTGTTTCTTTTTGCAAGGTTGATGAAGCGCTGGCGCGGTGGTGTTTCATAGTTGTCTTATGAAGAATGAGGCAATGTAGAGGCTGAATCGTATTTATGTACATGATTTGGTGCAACCAAAGTGTTGCCGACAACACTTTACACGTGATAGGCAAAGTTGCCATTTCCTCAGCCTCTCCTCCTCTTTCAACTTCTGTGGAAGCCCAACTGATGTGGCGGACAAGGGTGTGCTCTCTTCAAGTCCGGGGTTCCAAATCTGCCTCGTAGACGTTGATATATAAGAACATCCGAAATTTTGGATGCTAAAAAGCTTCGGCGTCCGATTTTTCGGACTTCCTGCCCAAATTTCAGGTCCAAAACAGCATTAATTGAGCCCCCACCTCTGCCACATCTTTCATCTCCATGTTGGAACCAGCGTTTTCTTGAGTTAATACATTTGCGACCGTAGCGGAGCTTGAAAGGTAGCTTTGCCGCAATACGGGGGTGTGATGAGGTGAAGCGTATTGAAAATCTAGGGACCATTTCCAATCAGACGTTGACTGTCTCTTGGCCAAGTTCGACCGTAACTGAGCTTGAAAGGCAGCTTTGCCGCAATACGAGAGTGTAATGAGGTGAAGCATATTAAAAATTTGAAGGGGTCACTTTCAATTGGACGTTGACTGTATTTGTTTTTGGGAAGTTCGAATAGTTCGAATAGTAAAATTCCAGTGCGAATCGAATCGAATAGCAAACACCATTCGAAAAATATTCGAAATTTCGAATATTCGCTCACCCCTAGTGTCAATTTTTGTGACCTCACACACTAGTCTGGCAAGTTTTGATGACATCAGGTACCAAAGTATTCTAAATGGCCACTTGTGCATCACCAAAACCATTCCAAATGGCCGCTTGTATGTCACCAACGGAGCCACGGAGCAGAGTGGCTGTGGTAACGTCACGATATCTTGCGCAAGCGTGTGATGAGAAGCCCGTACCGTGTTTTGACGTCAGGGTACAGTAGGAACCGAAACTAGCTTTTAAAGACATACTATAATTACTTTTTCGGGGTGCACTCACACTTACCAGTACATTTTCTAGGCCCTTGAGGGCTTGGCCTTTCATTTGATGCAAAAAAAACGACAATGGAAAACTTTTGTGTCAGTACTCCTTTAAAGTGCGCTTACGAGAAGGATCTCATGTTACCAAAAAGTAAGCTGGCATCATGAGTTCTGGCTCGCTTTCACCTTGTCTATAGAAACTGTTTTTTTTTTTTTTTTTGCAGGCTAACCACTGGGGTGTGAGGAGTGCCAACCTCGCCCTGGGTCTGTTAGCGGCATTTCACCTGGCCTACTTGGGACTCATGTTCGACAGTGAACCCCAACAAGAGCAGGTAAACTGCCCCCACTCGTCTTTTGATTGTACTCGGGCGATTCACTGAACTCACTCAGAAGGGGAATGGTGTGACACAGCACAGTGGCATTGTGTGATTGAATATTCAACAGGAGGAATTGAAGGTGTCTTAGATAATTGGTAGTGAAGGTGCGCCCTGCAACTATGGTTGATAGTTCAGCGTAAGCCCCATATGTGCGAAAATCTGCATGACATCGACAAGCAGTGCGAGTGAGATCTCCGTCGCTGGAGCAGTTGTTTGCACAACCAAAGCCCATTCCCGTTACGGCTTTGGTGATGGATCTCCTGCGTTGCTGGCGTGATGATGTTACTCTGTGTCGAAACTAGTGTGATGCCTGCGGTGTACAGTCAAACCTCGTTAATACGTACCTGCTTTAAGCATACTAACAGTTAAAACGTAGTTACGACAAATCCCCGACCGAGTCTCATAGAGCCTAATGCGTTTGTTGACCGCTTAAGACGTAGTGCTTCGTCCTATGCCTACCGCTTAGTGCGTACCTTAGCTGCGTACCGCGATAACTTTTTGTGGCGTGAAATTTTGCTGCGCCGCTGAACTTCCGGACGCCATAATGTGCCGGCAAAGGTTTTCCGTCTTTTCGAGAAGTGTGTAGATTGGTCGATCACTGATTCAGACTTCCGCGCGACTGTGGCGACGCCTTTGCGGGTAAGCATCGGGAAAGAACGAAGGTGAGCCGGCGGCCACCGACGAACGTGCCAGCATGACTTATCGCCGGCAACCTTATCACAATAGGTATCTTCAGATATCTGCTCGGGCATGCGTGCGGCGCAGCACTACTTCAAGCCTACAGCACGCCTTTAATAGGCGACAACCTGCACGCGCTGGGCCGCCGATCCCTGCCGCGTCGTTGTGCGGGGCAGCTCGCTGTTGCGGAGTTGAGCGTTGCTGGTCGTGGGCGACGCGAAACCTCTTTGCATTGACGCTATCACGTTAAACGCGTACGGCACAGCAAGCGTAGCGCTGTTGTAACCATACTGCACGCTTTTATTGGGCGACCACCCAAACGCGCTTCAGTCCACTGCCAGGGCCGCTAGAGCATCGCGAAGTGCGCATCGCTTGCAGGAAGTTCGTCATCGCCGCGTTAACCAAACGAGCTACTCGCCGCATCTGTGCACGGTCTGGAGCGAAGTGGGTACGAAGAGCACTCCCACGACAAATGCGCGCGTGCGGTACAGCAAGCGGCCCGGCAGAGACGGCGTGAACCAAGGAGGCGACGCGCTGCACGCAACTAGCCAGGAGACAATCAGCTCCACGCAGCCGTACCGCGTTTCACTGGAACTGAGTCAGTTTTCATTTAGGAGCAGATCGCGGTACAGACGCACGCACATATATCGCGGAAAGCCGACACTTTCCGTTCTGTCGCTATAGGCAGTTTAAGAAGAGCGAACGCTAAGTTAGCGTTAGCGTTTGCGGCCCGCTATTTCCGTCACTTAACGGGAGCCTGCAAGCGGTTAGCGTACGACGCATGCGCAGTTGCCCGAAAGGCCAATGCAAAGCTTTGCGTACGCTATTCTAAAACTGCCTTATGTCGGTCACTGCATATACCAGACCCTGTAATAGTTCCGAAATGCTCCTTGGCGTCGCCACCGCGCGCTATCGGACGGTCGTGCGAGAGTACCAGCATCTTTTCTCCACTTTGGCAAAGAGAAAGAAAAGGCTTTGCAATGGGTACTTTAGGCAATACTGTATTTGCTGTGGCACTGTATTTATTTCTTTGCTGGCGGCGATGGCGTACACGAGGAGATGCAAATTTTTACTTGGTGGTTAATGCGTACTACCGTTTAGTGTGTAGTTATGCGGCGTTCCCGGCAGGTACGCATTAACGAGGTTCCACTGTATAATGTAAATCAACGTTTTTTGTTGTACAAAGCGGCAGAAAATATTTCTAAAGGTATCGCATTAACTTTCTTATTTTCCCCTGACGTGCATGAGCATTTGGTTTGCTTGTTCTGGGCACATAAATTGAGCGAGCTTGGGCAAACAGCTGATACTAGTATGCCACTGATATATGTTCCGCTCTGGTTTTTTACTGCTTGTTGTATATAGCACTTCCAGGTGACAAGTGACACGTTCTAAAATTCCAGAACCAAGCAGCAGAGTTATTTTGACCAAGCAAAGAGGGTGCAAACGGCCTGTTTCATCACTTACCGCTGTTGCATGGATTTTTGCGCATATTGGGTTTGGGCTTAAGGGTCGTGCCTCTACAGACATGCCCAAATAGTGGTGTGGCTTGTCGTGTAATATATAGGCAGAACAGCTTGGATGATTCGTCCGAACATTCTTTGTGCAGGTCACACCAATTTCAAAAGTTGCCAAAGAGAAGTGTTTGTTGTATGCGTGACTACTGTTTAGGAGTTTTAGGAGACGTGGTTCTTCGCATCAAAACTATGTGTTAACCAAAGATGGTGGTAGTTTTTCTGATCACTGCTCTCCCTTCCAGCAGGCATCTTGCAGTATAAATCAACACCTCAGTCTAGTTTATTGCTAGAGGAGTCACAAACCTGACTACATAACTTGCATCAGACAACTGTTTCTAGCTAGTGATGGAACATCAAAGTTGCCAGTCTGCCTGGAAGCCATGAGCGACCTGAAAATTTTGAAAGTGATTGTCAAAGCAAAATTTTTGAATACATCTACTGTATTTGATCACGTAACAATTGTGCCTTTTCCCCTAAAACCTCGCACTGATGATGTAGGGGGTGTGTTCATTATGCAGGGTAAAATTTGCGGGAGCAAAATTTGTAGTATCGAAAACTAAAGCAAGTTGCAGGTTGGAATTTCTACAATGGCTACGATGAGCATAGCCAGAGAATAGAGTTGGATAAGACCTATTCTTGGAATAGACTCATTCACTACATTTTGCATGAATTCTTCTGCAGAAAGCATGGCTCGGTCATGAGGGATCTAGAAAACTGCTAAAGAAACTTTTGCAAATCACTGGTTTCAGAATCTTCAATGTGTAGTCTGCACTGAATCAAATTGATTTAGCTGATAATGCACTGCGCCCACAGCGTTCAAGTTCAGAGTAATCCAGTCTTTACTAGCTCAAAGTTTCACCTTTTACATTCTTCTCTCGTACAATGACTGCATAGGAAAATAGCAAAAAGGAAAAAAAAAGCAATAATGAAGACCAGCCTGACGAAATTCACTGTGTATTCGGGCCTCCAATAGGCAGTTGCTATGAAAACTTGTGCACTGATGGTGCCGGCAGAGTGCTAACCTACTAGACCTGCTTTGAAAACTTCCTTTGTTTTGGATCACTTTGTGACTGTAAACAGCGGCGAATTGACGCTCATTTTAAGAAGTTTGTGAAACCGGAATCTCGTACAAAAAGCAAAGCGCTACCCTCATTTCACCGTGCGGCGATAAAAAGTAGGTGCTTATCACAGGGATCACTCGGGCTGGTGATCAGATAGTGCTAGGACCGAAAAAGTCAGATGCCTCTTTCAGTCCCATACTGAATTGGCAATGCCCTGTGACACTGAGTCATGCACTACGTATGGCAACACATGTGTTGTGTGGTTGCGATTTTATTCACGACACCACATAGCACTTGTTCCCGTACATCTCTGCACGTATAGGTGGCTTGCTCTGACATCACTGAAACAGCCAGGTCGGAGCACCAACATGGTGGGATGCGAACTCTGTGACGTCACGTTTGTGTTATCAGTACCTTGCATGCTGGTTCCTTCATTATTCAAGCGCAGAGGCCCAATAACGTGCCAGCGATTTCGTTATAACACTGAAGCAGGTTAATCGCCATGTGCTTATACTGCCTTGACGTCATCAAAGCCGCCATGTTGGAGCCATGTTGTGCATTCATGACGTCACGTGCAAGCTATGTGTACTGGTTCTTGATGTTTATGCACTGCTTTGAAATACGTTCATTATTGCGTCTAATGTTATTACTGGAGAAACAATTTGGAACAGTGTCCTGTTTGTTCTTGCTGGTGGCAGCGTGGCTGCTGTCCGTAAGCGCATATGCAGTGGCATACTAGCATACTGCTTTATGGCAAGATGGCACAAAGCAATGTAGAAACATGGGCGCATTGACTATATCGCAAAATGGCCAACGGGCACTGCCATTGCCACTTTCTGTCTCGGTATGTTTGGGGTGCGATCATTACGAGAAGGGGAGAAAATTAAGATTGTTGAAGGTGATATTCAAGGGTGCAGTCATTATGCAAATAAATACAGTATAACATGTCGAATTCGTCAGTCTGGTTACAGCAATATTTGGTACTACTTGAAGTAAAGGGCACACTTTTCAAACTGCATCTGACCAGGTTGTTGCAGGGCTTTAATAGGAAGCTTTAGAAAACAGCTCACTGAAGCATCACTGGGAATCCGAGGCCCTGCTTGCTTTTTGTTGTGCTCCTTTTACATTATTTATTTATTCTTGCTTTCTTTGGTGAGCCCAGCAATTTCCATCCCCTAACTTGAAGCTTATAGAGTGAATACTGGGCCTTAACGCCACCCTAACTAGAGTGCACAAAACCTAAAGATTTATATAGTAGCAGCACGTTGAGTGGATAGCTGGCAGCATCGTCCTTGCCATCGGCTGGCATGACATTGCGTGTGCTGGAACAGGCTGACGCCCATTCTCGTAGCTCATCAGGCTCTGGTAGAAGTCACCTGGTGCACTAGACAAGTCCGCGAAATGATTTTTATAATGCTAGCTGCTTACTCTGAATAGCTAGTTCACTTAAAGGGACACTAAAGGCGAATATTAAGTCGGCGTTGATTGTTAAAATAGCGGTCCAGAAACCTCGTAGTGCTACTTTTATGCCAAGGAAGTGCTTATTTTGAAATAAAATCACGTTTTAATGGTCCGCATCCCGTTAGCGCACTTCAAATCACCCGCCTGAAATCCGACTTTCATACGTCACTGCTCCCGTGCCCAACGTTGCCCGCCTTTACTGCGCAGCCGCCGACACTAGTAGCAGCAGAGCGAAAGTAGCGGGACCCACAGCAGCAACAACGGCCATCGAAGCCATCGAAGCTTGCCGCAATCGCCGCAATGGGTGGACGAAGAACTTGACAACGATACATTGGCTCGCGACGCTGGGCTTCAATTCAGCGACTTGAGCGCCGATGAACGCGGTGTGCTGCTGAGGGCTCGTAGTGCCGGCGTCGTTGCATGCGGCATTTTGTCGAACTTTCTGTCAGAGCGACTTTCACGTGCGTGCAAAACACACGCGGCAGTACGCGATCCCGAAACTACCACTGAGACGCGACCGCGTGAGCGAAGCAGGGCGCCGGGCGAAGCGCAGTTCGGCGAAAACGGAACCTTTGAACCACGCTCGCCATTCCCCATGGCAACGCCACAGAGGTTCTTTTTTCCATGAATCAAACGAAAACGAACAAACAGCAATTTATTACGTCTTTTGATGCACGGAAGGTTCTTTTTTTTATTGCTGCTAGTTTGATTACTAGTGATTTATTGTAGGCAGACTCTCATACGTCATTGGGATCACTTCGAAAATGCCCCACTCGTGGCGCTCATTATGTGATACAGTGATACATTTAGCTTAATTTCTCGGTAAGTAAGGCACCGCTGTTGATAATATTGCCGTTTTAGAAGTTGTCATACATTGAGCTTTCACTCTGACATAAATTGTTATTTGCGTTTAGTGTCCATTTAAACAGGGAAGCTGGGACCCTAGTGACACATTCAAATGGGCTTTCTGAGCAGGGTATTGAGGTAGCGAAGCCGTACCTACTTCACATGCCATACAATAATGTCACCATCACCTTATTTGATGGACACACAAAACTGGAAACACAGCATGACATGAGCGAGACTTTGGCTCAGGTTTCCAGTGCCAGTTTATCTCTATGCATGAAGTGTGAAGGTTGCTAGTCCACTAGCTAAATATAAAGTGCCTTTTAATTTTGGTAAATTCATTTCGTAAGGGCCAAAAATTTCGCCATAGTTTTGGGAGGAAGCTAGCACTATCAAAGCACCTCAGTCCAAGATCTCCAGTGCCACCTGCAGAAGAAACTGAAAGGCAGTGGAGCCATAATGTGTTTGAGTGTGATGGAGGCTGTGTGTGTTTCACTCAGGAATTCACTCCTTCCAGCAACCAAGGTACAGTAAACAGCGAAGACAATGCTCTGTCTGCGCGGTTACGCAGGGCTACAGCATGCAGCACACCCTGGGCAAATGGTCAGAGTTGCAGTTTGCCAGTCACTGGGTGGCTCTGGCCACTTTTGTTGTCCATATCCTCATCTGATCAGCACCATCAGGCCACAACTGCATCACGAATGATGTGCCATACCATCAACACGACCTCAATGAACAGGCCGGTGTCTCCTGCTCTCGGTTTGCAAATGAATGCGCATGATGTTCAGTGCAAATGTACAGCAATAAATGGAATATGTGTTCAATCAACCCTTGTTGTATCTGCTTGGTGGCTCAGTATTCAGCTGTAGGCGTTTGCTTGATGGGAGGTTGGCTGTGCACTTTTTACAACACAACGAAATGCATAGGTGTATGTCGTCATGCACACGCAAATGCTGTGTGGGTGGGTTTGATGACAACACCCTCATTGAATATAAAAGTGAAACTGTGCCCAGCTGTAAGCAGCCATGATTCATAGCAATCTGCTGTCAGGTGTACCGCCTTTGCACTGTGATGTGCCTTCTGTGTGCTGTGCCTTCTGTGTGCTGTGCCTACAGAGGGGCCAAGGTTCAAGCTGCCTTATCTATTGCTGTACCTCTTTAATGAAGGACGAGCTTCTGCTGCTAACGGACATATTCAGTAATTTTTCACCTAAATGGGTTGTGAGGGTGATTCATAGGTTATTGCAACTAGCCGGAGTGACAAGGTTAATCCAGGTGACCAAGTATATTGCCCCATAACAAAAACCCCATCTAAGCAACTTGGGGTTGTGTAAGAGTGGCTGCTAAAAGGAAATGTTTTGCATAAAGAATCTACCTGAAGAGTTACGCTCAGTTTGAAAGGCAGTCTTGTTTGAGATGGCAAATCTGCCTTGTGTACTGCATATCCGCATACATTTTATTGTAGGGTATAACTTGTTAAAGAAAGGAAGCTGCTTTGAAACTCTTGATTTGATTATTGTGGTAACATGTGATGCTAACAATGGGGATAGCTTTTGGTTGGCTTGGGAGTTGTACTCCTACGTAAGTTGGTAGTACACCCCTCTAAACTACCTGGTAGTGTGAACAAACTAAAAATATTCTTGAAAGTGAGAATATGAGGCAAATTAATACTTTTGCAACAAGAAAGTAGGAATGCTGTCAAGCATCCTTCACTCGCGAAACTTGAGAATCGGCTGGATAATTTTACAGAAAATTTGGTGAGAACAAACCTACATTTACTCGTAGTGGGCAAGAGCAGATCCCACTATTGCCAATATAAGGTGAACTGCATTGGACCTGCACAACCTGCATTGTTTTCTGAGCTGTATCGTTCGAGGGCTGTGGATCTAATGATGGAGAGCTTATGACTAATTATCTACAGTATTTATTTATTTAGAAGATACTGTAGTCTCATCTGGGCCCAGGCAGGAGGGGTAGTAATATAAAACAAGGAAAGATGCACAACTATCCAGAATAAAAATACGGTAATCACACTCTAATCCTGAAAGTACTACTACATAAAAAAGTGGTGATTCCTGAAGACTATAGGTCCGTTCGATTCATCTGCACCACCGGAACCAGTTCACGAGGTGCTGCACCTTTCCATTCGTTTCAGCAGTGCAGCAATGGCGGCATCTGAACCACGCCATTCGTTTCAAAAGGTGCAGGAGTGGTGCAGCACTGGTTCACGATTTTCCTGCACCCTCTATGCTGACGGTGCCGGCTTGGTGCAGTCTTGCGCGTGCGCACTAGCAGCTGAGCAGATGACGTAGCATTCGGACGTAGGCGCTGTACCCAGCTTATTAACGTGAGACTTGTTTTGCCAAAGTGTTAGCGCTTCATAGACTGTCCACGTGCGGTTTGCCACCTGTCAACGTTACGTGGACGACGTAAATTAAGCGAACAAAAATAAGGTCTGCACCATGTCGGCACCTCGTCATTCGTTTCTAGTGAAGCACCGTGCCCGCACCACTGAACCCCTGCTGAACAATTTCTGAACTTCTCGTGCACCGCCGTGAACCGGTTCCGATTGGTGCAGGTGAATCGAATGGACCTTATGCTTGGGCAAGTTTGCGCAGCATAGCTAGAAATTTTAAGAAGCGTGGAACACTAGTAAAACCACCAGGCCATCAATTGCTCTAAGAATGACGTAGATTTTCTTGTCATGACTGTTCTGTGGTCTTGTCGTTGCATAATCTTGTGCACATTCTGTGTGGCTTATGGTAACAGTGTTTGATAAGTACTTCTTTTATAGTTTAATTAAATGCAAAGCATTTCTTAGTGAACCTTTGGCACTTTGAGCGTTTCTATCTGTCTGTCTGTCTGTCCGTCCATCCGTCCGCCTACGTCTGGGTGCTCTAATGATCGCTCCCTTAACTTGGTGTAGACCATAATTGGAGTGGGAGGGTAAGATGATTTGACAAATATGATGTTGGGTCATGACATGAATAACATGAAAATCCTGTCGTGTATGTCATCAAACCCTTTCCTCCAGACACGTGTGGCACTGGTGATTGGCAGTTTATATCCACCCAGATACAGCGAGAACAGACATTGGTAATTTAAATGCGGGAGCATTATAAGAAACCGACATCGGCAGCGTTGACCGACCAATGGTAAGAACAAAAATTAGGATCCCAGCAGGAATTGAACCCAAGCATTCTGTGTGGTAATCAGGTATTCTACCACAGAGCCACGCCAGGTCTATAAACTGGTTTGGAAAAACAGCCTATGCAGGCGTAATGTCGGTGTAACGTGAATTGTGGTTGTCATACTGGCTACCTAATTTTACAAGGAAGCAATAAACACTACATACCTATGTACTCCTACGATACAGGCATCATATCAGATTAACGTCTGTGGTTGCAGTGTTGGCTCCGCTTTTATAGCACTCTAATAAACATTACATTTGTATTCCTGTGATTCAGCCAGCTATATTGAAGCATTGCTCGACCCCGGAGGATTACATTAATGAAAGTTGCATATGATATTCGCATGATTGCACCATAAGGTGCACTTAGTATCGATGATACTGACGTATGTGCTCTAACGTGAGGGCCGACGTCACATCACACCATAAGTTACTCTTTAAACGCCAGTGTTGTCGACGTG
Source organism: Rhipicephalus sanguineus (assembly GCF_013339695.2). Taxonomy (NCBI): domain Eukaryota; kingdom Metazoa; phylum Arthropoda; class Arachnida; order Ixodida; family Ixodidae; genus Rhipicephalus; species Rhipicephalus sanguineus. The sequence continues at coordinate 112,172,647 of NC_051181.1, forward strand.
CCTGAGAAGCCCACAATGTGATCACAGCTACTACACTTACAAAAACACGTATATCCACCTCGTAACGCTTGGCTCAAAGCCATCAAATACAGCATAGAAGTACTCGCTGACTGCTTCGCATGAAACCAATTCCCACAACGCGTGGGATCTGCCGAATTTTTTAAATAGTTTTTCTTTCTTTATTATGTATTGTGTGGGCGTGATGAATAAACCTTGTCTTGAGTCAGCAGTGTTGTTTGTGCCCTTCTTTTATTGGTGGTTTGTTTCTCGTGCTGTTTTAAATGTCTAATTATGTAATCAGTTTTGAGGAATCTGCATTGCTTAGCAACGACAGTGGTAGTGTGCACCGTTTACCTATTGCACTGGCGAAAAGGAGCATCTGAAGGCGTTGTTTTTGTTTGATGAAGGTGTTAGAGGTTCAGTGTGATGACATTTGATTAATCGTGTAGCTCAGTTGGTGGTAATATGACTTGGGGTCATAGGTTGGCAAACTCGCTCATGAGCCGACTCACTCAGACTGACTCGGACTCAGATCGAGCTGTGAGTCCGAGTTAGTCCGGGTGAGTAATGTTTTCATGAGTTTTAGTCTTAGTAAGTCCGGTAGAGAAAAGTTTTAGTGAGCCTGAGTCCGAGTGAGTTCAGTAGAAGAAAATTTTGGTGACTCTGAGTCCGAGTGAGCCCGAAGCGCAAAATATATTTCGTGAGTGAGTCTGAGTTAGCTCCACACTTTTTACCAACCTATGGTCCTATCTGCTCAACTTTAGCATTACTACTATCAGCCTTATTTCGACTTGCATTTGCGCTCACGTCTACTCACACATACTTCGACGCACTAGCGTCCATACTCCAGCTCAATATTTATTGATCATAGGCAGGAGTTACCAAAGGAAAGGAGGGGAGGTGTCTTGACCTCGGCATGCAAATTCTTTCAAGGGAAGTTCTTTATAAAAATATTTCTTGTGAGTGATCTCTTTGAATAAAAATGTCCTTACTGGACTGGAATTACCGGTAACTCTTATATGATAGTACGAGATAAGAAAAAGTGTGAAATAGAACACCTATTATGCGAGATATTTTTTTAAAGAGCATTGACACCATGGTCGAAAAGGCTAATTATATGCTAACAGACTCATGAGTCGGCTCACTCAGACTGAGATTGAGCAGTGAGTCTCATTCTGAGTGAGCCCGAGTGAGTAAAATCTTGGTGAGTTTGAGCCCGAGATAGTCCGGTTGACAAAATTTTCAGTGAGTCTGAGTCCGAGTGAGTGTGGTTGAGGAAAATTTTGGTGAGCCTGAGTCCGAGTGAGCTCGAAGGGCAAAATATATTTCATGAGTGAGTCTGAATGAGCTCCACACTTTTTGCCGACCTATGCTTGGGGTCAGTGGTCACGGCGCAACAAATTCGTTATTTCGTGTGAAAAAAAGAAATTGTCAAGTCTTGTAATTTTCTGCCAAAATTGCAATCAATGTCTGAATGCCATAAATTTGCATGAGTGTTGTAGGTTTGCATAATGCTGAACGTCGGAGAAAACGGGTGAGGCCAGTGCAGGAGATGCTTAGGTGGTATTCTTCAGGTCTGAGCGAGGGCTTAAACAACTCGACAGACCTTTGAAGACCTTATGTTGACATACCTCTCAAGCAGACCTTGACGTTCATATGTTGATGCTGTTACAAAGATTTAAAGAACTCGAGGATGTGTACCTATCACTCTGTGTATTTCCTTCTGTACTTTGCAATGGGGAATGTAAGCTGATACCTTCAATTCAGACAAAAATGCACGCACATCTGTGTAAACAAACATGCTCACCTTGGTATTCCTTACCAAATATAACTTATCATTGCAAATTTATTGTAAAACAGCACTTAGTCATAACACTTTGGTTTTATGTTTTAAGTGCATTATAGATCAATGAAGTTGCTTCCATGTAAACATTCGAAACTGACTCTTTTGTCACATACAATATGTACTTCGGGTGACACGTCTCTTGTACAGTTTAAGTGCCTGCATAGCTAACTAACAGCAAAGGAAGGTGATCTGACTTAAAGGGGTCATGAAGCACCCCTTGGGCTGATTGAAAAAACACATCCTGCGGAAAGCTGACACGGCTGTGAACTGCTCTGCCAAATATTACAGTCGTGCGCGCCGCGTAATGGCCACAAGCGGAGCGCGAAGTTGCCGTTTCCCCAGGCACCCTCTTTTCAAACAGAGGCCGGTTCTCACTCTCGTCGGTGGGCGGGGCGTCTGTCCGCTGTACGTCGCAAGAGACATAGCATGCTTATTGGCCGATAGCCGACGTAAATCGAGAGCGGCGTTCGGATCAGATGCGCTTCTTGCCGCGGGGTGCCGCCACTTTGACCAGTGGGAGAGAAGCGATATATATCCTGTTCGTTATCGCCGGCTTCTGACGTCTCATGCGCAGCAGCCACTTGAGACGGCGACGGACGGCGGAGACAGACTTGCCACATGGAATCGAGAAGAAGGCCTTTCCGTGCTCTTGTCGGTTCGTGCAGTGGGGAGCGCAGCATTCTGTCATTGTCGCAACTTCGCAACACTGAGTCAGGGCGCTGCGCCGCGCAGACGTTCGCAAAAACGGACAGCAGAAGACACCACCACATCAACGACAAACAATCCGAACTCAGCCGAACCATCTTGCGCTTCGCCAGACGGCTTGATTTGGCTTGATACAGCGGTGGTGGCGCGGCGATCGCCAGCACCTGCGCGGCCGTGAAGTTGGCTTTCCCTAAAACGGATGCTTTTTGCGCACGTGAGCGCGCTGGGCGAATGGTGGCGCGAGCGGCGAGTTCTATCAGAGGCGCAACTCTGCTACCTAAAGGTAGCATATACAGTAACTCTAGCGCCGCACTCCTCAGTACACGGTAGCCGCACTCGCGCAAGCGAATCACAGCGGGAGAGCGATCGCGTTTCATGACGCGCGCTGGCGTAACTTCTTTCCCCCATGCCATCCCTCCCTGTCTAGCTTCCAGTGCGCTCGTCGGCACGAGAAAAGAGAGAAAGCGCTGGGAGCGTGCGCCAAACCCCCGTAACTCCGCTGATTCTTGACGGATTCGAGAAATTTTTGTGGCAATCGATTCGGGAGGCAGTACACTCCGATACTGAGGCCACTGGATCATTACTTGGAAAAGTGGTTCATGACCCCTTTAAAGAGACACTGAAGAGAGAGAGAGAGAGAGGGAATTTTTTTTTTTTATTGGTAAATTACCTTATCACAATACCAAAAGCTCCATCCTTGAAGCTAGCAGGCACTTGATAAGTGACAAAACACGGAAAAAGAAAGTGCCGGTGACGCCGCCGCTATGAGGTAGCCGCGCAAACTAGCGTGACGTCACGGATTTTGACGGTGTATAGCTATGACCTGCAAGGGGTCGAGTAAATTTGATTGAGCTAACATGACCCAAATACGAAAATATACTACGCATTTCGCGATGTCGCGTTGTCATTCAGGTGCAGAATTTTCGGCGCGAAATTCAAAAATGATACCTTGGCCTTCATTTTTCTCTTGCAGTAATCGAGCTATAATGATAAAATTAAAGGTAGTAGGATTCCCAAGGAATAATTTACAAGTATATCCCACTGGGCATTTAAACTTCGATGGGCGTCCACTGGATATCCACCTCGGGATGTCTTGGTCGTCCAGTGGTTATCCGCAAATGGCCGATAGACGTACAGCGGACATCCGCAGGACTGTAAGGCGCATACTTATTGACAATCCAGCAGGTGCCCTGCGGATGTCTACGGCGGATATGCGGATGTTCAACGGACGCAGGAGCTCTTTTTTATTGTAATTATGTTTTCATTGCCATGGTGGGGAAAAAATGCCCGTGGCAACCGCAGATCAACCGTAATCGCTTCGTCGCTAGCAACGATCGAGTAAGATTTGTGGCTTCAAAATATGTGTAATTTGTTTTAAAGGGCGTGGCCACCTCGGCATGACTTAATTTGCACGCCATATCGTCAAATATTAAAGACGATAGTGTTCCTTGGCGAACAAACGCAGATACTTTGGTGTCCGTCTGTCGACCAGCGATACATTAGTGGTGCAGGTGGGCCCTCACGCCCTTCTCACATACTGTCTATCACCCGATTTAGCCATCCGGCCAAGGTTTAACTACTTTCTGAATGCCCAACCATCTTGAAATGGTAGCGGGGTTCATACTTGTGAACATTCTTGATCAAAAAGCTAATATTACGCACATCTGAGGCGCAACATCAATACGTAAGTATTAGACGGTGCGTTCCTTTAGTAGAAAATATATAGACACGTAATTCTAAAGAACGTAGTGTTTCTGAGGCTACGCTGAAAATGCAAGTGTTTTTTGTGCTGTGCTGAAAATTCGACGCTGAGCCAGATGCGGCGATTCAACATAGAGGAAGAGGAGGACTCACGTAGTACGGCCTGCAGAAGATATCGTCTTTCGACGACATTTGCAGCGAAGCACGCAGATATGCGGCCAATTTTATGGGCGAAGCTCCTTAAGGCGGCACCCGTTCGTCCCTCGTAGTCGTCGTAGTAGTCCGTAACAAGTCTTACGCTTTGACCTCCAAGGTGGTGCCGGTGGGAGATTTCTCCTGTGCGTTGTTGAACAATAAAAAATTCGCAGCGTGCGCGTTAACTAAAAGCCGAATTCTTCTGTCTCTCATTCCCCATTAGCAGCCATTGGCATGTTCCAGTAGGAAACGTTAGTAGAAGTGTAAGTGTTAGCTAAAAGCCGACTTCTTCTGTCTCTCATTCCCATTAGCAGCCATTGTTTACCTCCAAGGTAGTGCCTGGTGAGATTTCTCCTGTGCGTGATTAAACAATAAAAATTTTGTTCAAAACGCCGTTGATTGATGAAATAAACCAACGAAAGACGTCAGATGTTTTGTAAAAGCAGAACGAAAGAACGCCAGATGTTTTTCTTAAAGTGTAGTAGTAGTAGTTGTATGTAGCCACCTCGCCCGATCGTCAACGGGCGAGGTGGACCGGCAACGGCGGTCCACCGTTAAATCACACTAAAAGACATACTTTGCGGGCGATACACTCTAGTGAGCTTTCAACTTTTCGTCTTAATGTACATGATAAAGAAATTATTTCTACGAAAAACGCAAGGCACACCTTGAGCAATATATTTGGTTTTGGGACGCTAAATGGAACCATGAGGCGATGCGAAGCCGGAGCACTTGCACGATCGCGTTCCGTTGGCTTTCGTTGGGCATGCTACCGACCTCGCGTCGTGGAACGCGCGTCCTGTCTTCCCTCTAGCCTTGCCTTTAATTCGCACAGGGCGAGCGGGGAATGCGGTCGCTCTTGGCGCTCTTTCGCTCGGGAGCAGACTTCTTCCTTGCATTTCACCGATCACAAGTGATAATGAAGGGACCACGTAAACCAACAGTACAATAAAAGTTTGATGTTTAATATACACACGATGTTTCACACTTGTGGGGATTGAGGCTAGGCCGTCGCCATTGCGCGGGTTTTTCGCCTATTTCTGCCATCCTCATGTCCGATCATGTCGCTCCCCTCCTCCGCCGTCCTACGGCGCTGGGTGAGCGGGGGTGACGTTAACCCCCTCACCCCGGCGCCGGATCGCGACGGTGGCGCCGCGTTCGAGTCTCGCGTGCTCGCGTCTCGCGAGACGTTGCGCGCGGCGGGGGAGTCAGACTCTCTCTGGACCTCGTAAGGTGAGCACGTCTTTTCTTTCCTGTCCGTCGGCTCCTTTGTTTGGGCTCGCTCGGACGGAGTTCGCCAACGGTGCCTTGCGCCAGCGGCGAGCGCTTACCTTACGTTGTCCTTTCCGAACGCTAGGCTGAAGAGCGGTGCGGTGCATTCGCGCGTGGTCTTACTACGCCGAAACCGTATCTATCGAAGCCAACGCGAGCGGAGTTTGCCCTTGCTCGAGCGATCGGGCCCTGTTTTGGTCGCTGATCGTGAGAGCACGCAGCATAGTCGCGAGGGAACGTTTCTCTCAGCGGCGTGTCGCCGTGAGCCCTTTTGCCCGCGGAGACGTGCTAGCGGCACCCTTTGTGTTGTACTTTCGCCCGTGGCGTGGTTAAGCCTATTTTGCTTCTCCCGCCGCCTTTGGGAGCGGGCGTTGTACTGCGTTTTGTGGAGCTGCCGCAGGCAATAAAGTGTTGCGGATTTCGAGAGCAGTACTGTGTACTTGCCGCGTTACGCTCGGCGCCTGGTTTGCGCTCGAACGTGCGTGTGCAGCGGTGCGCTAGTTCACGCGAGGCGACGGCAGACGCGGCCCGGTGGCTCGCTAAGTCCGAACCCACGCTAGTGGCCGTACTCCTGTGAGGTACGTGCACACTACACTGGCGCCCAACGCGGTATCAAAAGCTCATTAAGCTTTTGACTGCTCTTAGCGAGTCAGTACGCCTGTGCGTCTCGGGCTCGCCGCAACATGTCTGCTTCGCGGGATTTTTGTCCGTTGACTTTTCTGGCGGATGCCGCGTTGCACGAGAAGGAGGCCAGTGCCTCTGTCGAGGGGCACCTTTGTGCACCCATACGTGTCGCAACCCCCTGTGGGGACGACACAAAGCGCCTGCCAGCTCCCTTTGGAGATGGTGCGTCGTTGCGGACTGGGCCCTTTGCCCTACCCGAACGGTGCGCTCAGGCGCCTTCGACTGCTGCAGTACCCTTCGAAATGCGTGGCAGTTCGACGGCACAGTGCTTTCAGTCGGTTCCCTGTGGAATTGACGGGGCGCAGGCTTTGGCCCTTGCCGACTTTTGCCCGCCGTCAGCCGTGCAACCGACAGTTCGACCGCACGCTGGGCAGGCGCCTGTATTGTCGACGGTAACCGCCCCCAGTGGCAATTATGTTCGACAGCAGGCAAATCCCGCTAGGAGCCTCTTTTGCTCTGGGAATGGCGCGCAGGGCGGTGGTCCTTTTGAAACCGCTCCACTGATCGAGCTGGGAGACTGTTCACCTTCGCTCGACCGCGCCGCTAACGCACCAACGGCTTCCTGTGAAGCAGGTGCGACGCAGACGCTGCTGCAGAACGCCGTCGAGATGATCCAAGCGCTCTCGGGAGCTGTCCAAACGCTTTCGGCCGTTCCGAAACGCGCCCACCCCGCTGTTATGTTGCCTGTGCCAACATACAGCGGATACGGGGATTTGCTCAGCGCCCGAGACTACCTTGACTCTCTGTCACGTTATCAGAGAGCAATGGGTTTGGACGATCAGGAGGTGCTCGGGCGCGTTGTCCCGGCTGCACTGACTGATACGGCAGGCGAGGTGGTATCGGCTTTCCGGTTACCGAGCAGCAACCCTCGAGGAGTTCCGCGCGGCCTTTCTGCGCGAATTCCTACCCGCTGACTACGAAAGTAGGATGCGGCGAGAGCTCGAGCTCCGTACACAAGCTCCTGATGAGTCGCTTCAGGAGTACGTACGCGCGATGGACGACCTTTTTTCTATCGCTGAGCCCAGGGCCTCGAACGAGGAACGCGTCGAACGGGTGATTCGGCAGGCACATCCGACCTTTTCGGCGTACCTGCGCGGCGGTCGCTTCCGCGATTTGGAGGAGCTGGCCGCCGAGGCAAAGCGCATTCAAGGCGACCTTCTCGCCGCGCGTGCCTATCGCCCGCCACCGCCAGCCAGCGAGGCCCTTGAGCCGCGCTGCGCATGGCGAGGGGCCGTGCCCCAACAGCAGCCCCACGGCGCTGCCTTTGCGGCTGCCAGTGGCTGCGCGTGGGAGTTGAGCGCTCGCGCTCTTGATCCCTACACGCACGAAAGGCGGGCAGCCTGTGCTGCACCACCTGAAACCCACACGAAGGGACGCCATCCGACCCAACGCAGTGTGGGTGACGCTCGTCGATACGTATCCTGTGATAACGTGGCGAGCCGATCACAGCAGCTCGAGGCTGCTCCGTCTCGTGAACGAGACCGAGATGGAGTGCGCTGTTTTCGCTGCCGTGAAAGAGGGCACATAGCAAGGGAGTGCACCGTATCTAGGCCTCCTGTGAGGCAGGGAAACGGATTTGCGGGTCGTTCGTGAAGGCACGGGCGGCCCAACCTTTGCTTATCCCCTCTGCGTACAGGGCAAGCAGTCTTGCTGGTACGCACGCGCCGTTCATTCCGGTCATTATTGCCGGCCGTGAATTTTCGGCGTTGCTAGACACGGGCGCTAGCGCTTCGTTGTTTGGCGAACAGGTATTGTCCCACTTGCAGAAGCATTCGGTGCGCTTGCGGGACTGCCGAACGACATTCACTCTTGCGACAGGCGTGGCCCATTCGGCTGGCGCCGCAAGGTTGACTGTCAGATGGGGAGATCGAATGAGACGCGCGCGTTTTGTTCATCTCCCAGGGCTCAATGTTCCGGTGATTCTCGGTCGGGACTTTCTTTTGAAGACCGGGATCGTTGTGGACATTGCGAATGGCGGCTATCGTGATGGGCCCTTTTCCCAACTCAAGCCGTTCATCAGCCCTCCGGCGCTTACTGTTGCCTTTGCTGCAGAAACGTCGGAACCGTGCCACGCGGAGAGTTCGGGGTCATACCCCTGCTCAACGCATTCCTCCTCTCACAGTCCCCTTTGGGAACGAGAGGCACGGCACGAACCGTGTCGCGCGCATACTTCGGGGTCATACTCCGGCAGTACGCGCTCGTCGGCTCGAGACCCCCTTTTGGATCGACCGACACGACACGAAGAGGCACCACATCCTTTGATCGCCTGTGCGACTCATTTGGATGATACACAGAAGGCTCGTCTGTCGGCACTTTTACGCCAATACGATGAGCTCTTCACCGATCAACCGGGCTGTACCGATTTTGTCAGCCACGTGATCGAAACTGGCGACGCGCTTCCTTTGAAGTGTAACCCCAGGCCCGTCAGTCTCGCCAAAAGGCAGATTATCGACGGCTTGCTAGACGACATGCTTTCGGCAGGCATTATTCGCCGTTCGTCTAGCTCCTGGGCGTCTCCAATTGTGTTGGTGCCTAAGAAAGACGGCAGTCATCGCCTGTGCGTCGACTATCGCCGTCTGAACGGAGTGACTCGTAAGGATGCCTATCCGCTCCCTACGATAAGCTCCATCGTAGGAAACCTGGGCGATGCACGGTACTTTACCACGCTTGACGCCTCGAAAGGTTACCTACAGGTCCGGATGGGTGAGCGTGACCAGTGCAAAACTGCTTTCACGTCCCACAGAGGGTTGTTCGAGTTCACTCGTATGCCCTTTGGTCTTTGCAATGCTCCTGCGACGTTTCAAAGACTCATGGACCGCGTCCTCGGGGAAGCAAAGTGGTCATACTGCTTGTGCTACCTCGACGACATCGTGATTTATTCACGAACCTTCGAAGAGCACTTGGCCCATGTTGCCGATGTGCTCGAGAGGGTGCGGGCTGCCGGGATGACGTTAAATCCCGCGAAAGCCCAATTAGCGCAGACCCGTATTCAGTTACTCGGGTTTACGCTGGGCGAAGGCTCCATTGAGCCGGATCAGGAGAAACTTCGAGCAATCCTCGATTTCCCCGTGCCCAAGGACGTACGTGGCCTTCGCCGCTTTTTGGGAATGGTTAACTTTTACCGTTCTTTCATTCCGTCCTGTGCCCGACTGCAGGCGCCCTTGACCAAGCTCTTGGGTAAGTCTGCAGTTTGGCGATGGGGACCTCAGCAGCAAGAGGCGTTTTGCCGACTGTCTAGCGCCATTGCGGAGACAGCGCAGCTCAGACTCCCCGACCTGACCAGACCGTTCGTTGTTCAGACTGATGCGAGCGATCTGGGATTAGGAGCCGTTCTCCTACAGGAATACGATGGCGTGTTGCAGCCGTTGGCCTTTGCCAGCCGCTCCTTGGTACCCGCGGAGAAAAATTATTCCGTTACCGAAAAGGAGTGCCTCGCCATCGTGTTTGCACTTCGGAAATTTGACGTCTACCTTGATGGGACGAAATTCGTGGTGCAAACAGATCACAGTGCGCTCAGCTGGCTGATGCGGCTCCGTGAGCCTGCGGGCAGGCTGGCGCGCTGGGCTCTCCTGATACAGCACTATGACTTTGCAGTGCAGTATCGAAAGGGGAGTACCAACGTGGTAGCTGACGCGCTATCTCGTGCCCCATTGTCTGCCGAGAACCTTGATTCCGGTGCGACAGCCGCTAGCGGTGCCTTTGCACAAGCAAGCGGTGGGGGCGAAACAGCGGCTTCGCCGCCGTTCGGCGAAAAGGGCGAGTCCGCATTCGGACGAACCTTGGCTGCTATCCAGGCAAACAGCGCACCGCGACGCCGGCCAGCGGGTGAGCTTTCCGAAGGCCACGATGCCGAGAGCGAACCCGTGACGCCGACGCAAGCGGCGGTTGCTGCGGTCCTGAGTGGGCGCGATACCAGGTTCCCCTTTGGGAGAATGGGAATCGCTTTCAGCAGACAAGAGCTTCTGAAGGCTCAGCAAAGTGATCCGTTTTGTCGCGAAATTTGCGACGGTCTCAGGGAGACGGAGCGCCGTTACGCTGCTTGCCCTGCAGCGGGCGCGGAAGGGGGGCTGGAACCAGCGTGTGTCGCTGAGTCCCCCGCGGATTCATATTTGCTGGACCATGACGGGCTCCTGCTGAAATATATAGCCACCGACGACGAGTCTATCGATCCGTTTAAGGTGGTTATGCCCAAAAGTCTGAGAGTCGCCCTGTTGCGATCCTCTCACGACGAACCCATGGCCGGTCACCTGAGTGGCTCCAAAGTTTTCGCAAAACTGAGCAAGACGGTGACTTGGCCCGGCATGAAGCGTGACGTTTATCGCTATTGCCGTTCCTGCCACGTCTGTCAAACGGTGAAGTCTAGGGGTGGCAAGCCACCTGGTCTGATGAAGCCGATTGTCAGTGAGCGTCCGTGGCAAGTGGCCACCTGCGATCTAATGGGACCTTTTCCCAGAAGTAAGCAGGGGTTTATTCACCTCATGGTAGTCGTGGATCACTTTTCGAAGTGGGTGGAATTGTTCCCTCTTCGGAAGGTGACAGCGCGAGCGGTGCTCGAGAAGCTGCAGGAAGTGTTTTGCCGGTTCGGCTTTCCGGAAAGGCTCATCACTGACAACGCTTCGTATTTCACCGCTCGGGTGTTTGGTGTCACGTGCCGTTCCCTTGGAATTGATCACTGCACCACTTCACCCTACCATCCCCAGTCCAATTTGACGGAGCGCGTCAATCGTACGCTCAAACCGATGTTGGCGGCCTTTGCCGAAAGTCAAAGGGACTGGGCAGACCATTTGAGCGAGCTCGCGTTCGCCATTCGAACATCCGAGAGTCGCTCGACTGGTTTCTCGCCCGCCTTCTTAAATTTTGGAAGGGAGTTGGCAAATCCGGTGACCAGTGTCATTCAATGCCAGCTCGGGGACGAGGAGACGCAGCCAGACTGTTCGGCTTACGCGTCACAGCTTCGGGACCGGCTTTGTCGAGCTTTCTGTAAAGCGAGGCAAAGTTTGGCGTCGTCTAGGGCTCAGCAGAAGGCCCAATATGACCGCAAGCATCGCGACCTAGCATTTGAGGTGGGCGATCTTGTCCTGAAGCGCAACCACGCCCTTAGCGACGCGAGTAAGGGGTTCTCAGCCTCGCTCGCTCCTAAGTGGCTTGGTCCGTACCGAGTGGAGAAAGCTTGGACTCCACTCGCGTACTTGCTGAAACATCCCATTTCGGGAAAACTCAGCCGTGCCCATATCGCAGACCTGAAAGCTTTTGTATCACGGTCTGACGAGCTCGCGCCAGCGCCCTGTGGCACTTCGCGCAAGCAACGGGGCACACCCGGTGCGGCGGACCGCATTCGGACCACGCATCCGTATAATCTGAGGAAGCGGTCACCTTTGTGATTTCGCGCCGGACGGCGGACTCTGTTTTCCGCAACCGAAGGCCCTCAGTTACTTTCTAGCCTCAGTATGCTAGCTTCTTTACGGCCAGTGCTCGTAAAGAAGTCGGCCCGCCCAGTTTGCTGCTAGTGTTTTTTTTCTGTTTTATTTGAATACTTGTGTATTTAATACGTTTTTCGGTTGTGTTTGCCGCATATTGAGTGTCATTCTGTTCTCTTTACTTTCTTTCCGTGTTTTATTTCTTGTGCCTGCGGAAGCATTCGTGAATACTGGTTGCTTTGCGGGGGGAGAGGAACGAAGGACGCTTTGCGCCTTCCCATGCGAGCGCGCGCGGTTGGCGACATGACACCACGAAAAGTGAGGCGCAGTGGCCTTGAACGGCGAACTAGCGCCGCGCTTGGCGAAAGCGCTGCTATGTGCGGTGACGTGTGTGTGTGCGTGCGTACGTGCGTGGTGCATTGGTGCGTGCCTGGAAGGAGTGCGCGTGGTGACTTCACCTCATCTACGTGGACACTCGGGTCAATGACCCGCTGACGCCGGACAGACCAGCGGTGCCCTGCTCTCGGCCGTCGTCGAGAAGCCTGGCTGCACTCTCCATCATGGCTCCTGCGCTAGGCCAGCTGACATAGCAGGTATGCCTGCGCTTTGCCGACTCCAGGATGCCTCGCAGCCAGTTCGGGTCGGCCTTATTGATTCCAAAAAAAGGCCGGCTGTCCCAGCGAGGTCTCCCGTCATTCCAGCCGAAAATCCGGGACCTTCGCACCACCACCGAAGCGGCGTTCGTCGGACTCTCGCGCCAATCGTCGTCAAGAGCGACGCGCCATTGATGAGCCCGTTCCCGCCATGAGGACTTCAAAGAAGCCTCCTGCCACCGCCTCCCCCCCGCGCTGTGGACGCTCTTTCGCGCAACCATCACGAACACTTTCCTTAATTACCTTCCTTCCGCAGCGCCATTTTATTGTATTATGTGTTTTAAGCGTATTGTCTTTTGTTATGGATTTTTCTCGCATTATAATGTATTCTTTTTTTAGCAGCAGCTTCAGGGCTGGACTGAGGCTAGTGGTTGCTCATAGCAGTGTTATTTTAACTGCATGGGTGACCGCCGGCTGCCTTTGCAGACCGGTAAAGGGCAAATTTAGGAGAGGGGGATGTGGGGATTGAGGCTAGGCCGTCGCCATTGCGCGGGTTTTTCGCCTATTTCTGCCATCCTCATGTCCGATCATGTCGCTCCCCTCCTCCGCCGTCCTACGGCGCTGGGTGAGCGGGGGTGACGTTAACCCCCTCACCCCGGCGCCGGATCGCGACGGTGGCGCCGCGTTCGAGTCTCGCGTGCTCGCGTCTCGCGAGACGTTGCGCGCGGCGGGGGAGTCAGACTCTCTCTGGACCTCGTAAGGTGAGCACGTCTTTTCTTTCCTGTCCGTCGGCTCCTTTGTTTGGGCTCGCTCGGACGGAGTTCGCCAACGGTGCCTTGCGCCAGCGGCGAGCGCTTACCTTACGTTGTCCTTTCCGAACGCTAGGCTGAAGAGCGGTGCGGTGCATTCGCGCGTGGTCTTACTACGCCGAAACCGTATCTATCGAAGCCAACGCGAGCGGAGTTTGCCCTTGCTCGAGCGATCGGGCCCTGTTTTGGTCGCTGATCGTGAGAGCACGCAGCATAGTCGCGAGGGAACGTTTCTCTCAGCGGCGTGTCGCCGTGAGCCCTTTTGCCCGCGGAGACGTGCTAGCGGCACCCTTTGTGTTGTACTTTCGCCCGTGGCGTGGTTAAGCCTATTTTGCTTCTCCCGCCGCCTTTGGGAGCGGGCGTTGTACTGCGTTTTGTGGAGCTGCCGCAGGCAATAAAGTGTTGCGGATTTCGAGAGCAGTACTGTGTACTTGCCGCGTTACGCTCGGCGCCTGGTTTGCGCTCGAACGTGCGTGTGCAGCGGTGCGCTAGTTCACGCGAGGCGACGGCAGACGCGGCCCGGTGGCTCGCTAAGTCCGAACCCACGCTAGTGGCCGTACTCCTGTGAGGTACGTGCACACTACACACTCTATATTATGTACTGGGCGCATTTCACGGAAGAGTTTCACGGTTTACAGATGATTCCCTCCGTAGCTTCGCCCCACTCATCATCATTCACCCCGTGGATATGCTGTGATTTTTTTTATAAAAGAAAATACATTTACTTAAAATTTATTTCCCTTAATACTTTCAGAACAAAATTAAGCGCTCCATGAGCTTGGATCCTCACAATATATTACAGGGGAGGCGGATTCGCCGCCTTTGTTCCCTTGCTCCGCTCCAATAAAAATGATTTAAAGCATAATGCTAATGCCCGAAATTGATTGCAGCTTCCAATAAACACCCGTGGTGGCCATACTGGCAGCGTGCGGGTTTTCTCGGGCGTGGTGCGCTTTCTGCGCTGTAAGAAATGACCGAGGAGTTTTTGAAAGCGATATATAGGCTTGGCTGCTGTAATTATAAGTACTTGAAAGGCGTAGTGAATTATGTACATTACATTTTCTGTTGAAAATTCGACCTATTGCGCGCATGATGGCCCTCAAAGACATATCTTTGATTCATAAGTACCGAAAACCAGAAGTTCGCAAATAAAGCCCGAAACAACTTAAAATCGTACGCGACTGGCGATATGTCCTGCACGTTATGTCCCGAGGACGTCCGATGGATAAAAGCAAACGGACTTAAAAATTTAATCCGACATTGGTATCCATCGGATATCCCCTGGACAACTGCTTAGGACGTGGACGTTCGGATTTTATTCGGATGTCCAAGGGAGCTTCAGTGCCCATTGGGATATGTACTGATTTAGTGTTTCACTTTAGTGTCCCAGGTGCGAGAACTGTGCCTTGTAAAAACACAGTGTTCAGCCGTTAGTGTAATGCGCGGCAATGCTCGCATCGTATGGGCGAGGCTTAATGATTCGCGAATCCAGGTGGGACGCCCGGAAAGGCTCCCACGAAAGGTGTAAACTGTTTTTAGAGTAGTTCAAGACAGTTGCACCCTTTGGATTGTACTAAGCCAAAACCACGACCCCTTGAGCGAAACATGGCAGGCGAATATGAAACGGTACAAAAATACGCGTGGTGGTGTTACCACATAGAAGACTGCGGTGAGGGACGTTCCCTTCACCTAAGACCACCGCCTGGATTCCAGGATGAAGGCGCGCCTACTATCCATACAATGCACGGCCCTCGTGTCCTTGTTGGGAGCATTCAGGACTACGCGAACGGCTGCTCTTCATGTTCTGATGCCCGCGGCTCCTATCGCACTGGTCCTGGAACGGCTGAACGCATGCATTTAGATTATTCACCCTTCGTCACCCGCGTCATGTTGTGATGTGCCTCCACAGAGATTTGTGACGTCATTACGACGTCACAAATCTCTGTGGAGGCAAGATGTGCATCGGAATGTTATGTGGAATGGAGACGATGAGCAAAATAGGAATCGACTGAGAACGTCGAGGTAATTTAATGCGCGTCTCTCACACTGCGGCTCATTGTGTATCGCAAGAAGTCTGGTCATTACGAAGTGTGCGGCAGGCCTTCGCCTCCAAGCGTTACAGAGTGTGACCTGCTGGCGAAATTTTTGCTTGCGCTTTCCTTCATTTTTTTGTTTGTTTGTTAACTCGGAGTCTGCGCTGGCCAATTTCCTGTCGAGAATGTAATCTCACGCTAACAGCGCGCACGACGTTCGTGACCTGGAAGTATCCGGTGCACGGCGACTAGGCGATGAAAGGCACGCCGCAATAGAGACCAAACCTGAACGTGGTGCCAAGCCTGAACGAAGTGCAGAGCTTGGCGGCCTTCTTTGTTTCTCTTTATCTTTCTTTCTTTTTCTCACTATTTTTTCTATGTCGTCTGTGTTTATTTCCATTTCTTTCTTTCTTTCTTTCTTTCTTTCTTTCTTTCTTTCTTTCTTTCTTTCTTTCTTTCTTTCTTTCTTTCTTTCTTTCTTTCTTTCTTTCTTTCTTTCTTTCTTTCTTTCTTTCTATTTTTGACTTCTTTTTTCCTTCTATCTCTTTCTCTTTCTGTCGATATATTTCTCTCTCTTTTTTGATTCCCTGTCTTTCTTTCTCTTTCTCTTTCCGTTCTTTCTCTCTATTTTTCTCTTTCGTTCTATGCTATATGCTTTACTCTCTGCCTTACTCTGTTTCCTCACCCTCTCCTCACATCTCTCCTCCTCACTCTCACTTCCCTTTCCCACGCCCTTGGTATACTACACCACACAAGACTATGATAGTGCCACGCCCGCTTCTCTTTGTCACTTTTATGTAACTAGTCCGTCGCTTGCATAGCCGCCGCCTTGCGCGAGCCGCGCCCGAATGTCTGGGAACCTTCGAGATTATCTTAGAATCTTCTTATAGATAGGCTTGAGCGCGCAAACGGGAACAGTTGAGATTATTCTCGAACTAACGCGCGGCCACCAGCGATAAGGCTGGAATGTTCGATGCCGCATCTATAAAATGCCGGCGCGCCTTCCCGCAGTTCAGTTGATCGACGGCCGACGCTCTGTTCGCCGCTATCAGTGTACGGTGTGTATTGCTGTAGTTTGACTTCCCGTTTCCCGGCCACAAGTTCGGCCAAATAAAGTTTCATCTTGGACACGCCGACTGCTGCCTTTTTCGACGTCACGACCCCGTGACAATATGCTCTGCTAGAGTGCCAGGATAGCCGAGTGGTTACGATGCTCCCCTTCGGATCGTGGGTACGCGGGTTCGAATCCCACCTCGTCAAGAATTTTTTTTTTGCCAACAATTTCTCTCTTTCTCTCTCTCTGTACCCGTCAGGATTGTTCCATCCCACTCCGGGCAAATCGGCGCACGTGTTCTAGGAGCGAAGCAGAAGACGAAGAAGAGGACGAACATAGCGCGTGTCGGTTCACGATGACGATAGTTTTCTCTTGACGGATTACAATCAACGGCTAGTATAGACTAAAGTTCCTAGATTTTTCCTCAGCAGGGAAAAATCTGGGGACTTTAGTATAGACAGCTCCGCTGTTTAAAACGATTTTTCTGGTGTTAGTAAATCTCAGTTTCACAATACCGAATTTGTAAGCGAGTAAACGCACAAAAAGAAAATACAGGCGGCGACGCCGCCTTGAAGTTCCCGCGCCGTGACGTCATGGATTGCGAATGCGTCTGCTATAGGGCCTACGCAACCGTTTGTTGCTAAAACGGATTTCCATTGCGTTTAAGAGGTACAAAATATTCACACAGCAAGTTTCAGAAACTTTCATCGAACCGATGTGGCCGAAATACGCAGAAATGACATTGAAATTCGTGACTTAACAGTGCCGTTCAAGCGCTGAAGATTGGGAGCAAAATTGAAACACGAAATTTCGACCTTCATTTCCTTCTCTAATAATAGCCTGTTATGGCGATATTATTGACAATAGAGTTCTTAACGAATAATTTATCTGCCTAATCTGATGTAATGTTTAGCTATTTATTGCCATTTTAAGACCGATGACGAATAATTATTGCGGCACAAAATGTCGCCACTCTAGTCTTTCACTTCCAATTACCCCCCCCCCCCCTAATGGCGTTGCGCCGTGCTTCCTCATGGGTTGCAGAAACAAGCGCCTTTCCTAAATCCTAAAACCACTATCTCTCAGAAAGGCATGGGCCCAAAGAGCCCAAAGGGACGTTTTTGAAATGCAAAGTGACGCTTAAAATTTTCTGAGTGATACACCCAAAGACGTACCAAGTTTATCTAAAAACACTGCTGTATCCGGCAGATATTCATAGAGGAAAATCGAAAACTTGAAAGACGAATTTCTATTTCTTGGTGTTTGTGTGCGTGCGTGTGTGTGCTCGCACGCGAGCGCGCGCATGCCTTCTGTTTAAAACATGATACAGGTGCTGCTACAGTAAGCGCATTTCCATGCCTATTTGACGCGTCCATTTGATTTTTACGAACTGATACAAACAGTATCAAATGCCTATGGTTAAAGTGAGCAAGAAGTTATCATGGTTGCAAACTTGCAGTAGCCCAGCATGTGGCATTTGGGATCGTGTGACGCAATGCGGTTGCGCTCGTATAACCCGGTTCTCAGAGTCCGTGTCTAGCTTTGCGAGCCCGCCTTCGGCTCTACTAGGTGGCACTACCTGCTCTACCGCTGCCGGTTTCATATCGATCCGAAACGTTTCTTGTCTTCTCGTACGAGTATTGGACAAAAGGTCCCGTGCAGCCAAAATCGTATCTCCGGTCTCGAATAAATACTGCGTTGTTGGTGTGGCATTCCTTTTATGATTTCAATTGAACGAAGCTCATAATTAAGTAATCAAGTAATGCGCTGTAGAAATTAGTTCGTTAAATCGAGTGAAGTGTCGCGTAGCGGATGAGTTATACTGTCACACGCCGCTTTAACTGCTAATCAAGGAGGTTTAAAATAAAACTTATTTTAACCTCCTTGCTGCTAATAATCCATTTCAATTGCACAGTGCTTCAACTGCGTGAAGCAAAAAAAAAGGGTTTTCACATCTTAACGTTAAAAAAATATGGGATTCTTTTCATTAAGTTGCAAGCTCATACGCACTCTAGAAGTAATTTAAAAATGGCGCCAGAAATGCACCGCTGCAGCTTATCCTTTTCCCCTATGCTGTGCCTACTGGCCATGCAAGTTGGTTCAACCATACTTTATGTATGTTCGTGCGTGCGTTTGCATGTGTGCGTGTTTATATGCACATGCAAAAATGAAAAAAGTTTCAGGATGGGGTTTGTTTGTCACACCTTCACTGAAAGTGCGTTTAGAAAAATTAGCGATGACTTAGAATACGACTGTAGTCTGCTACGAGAGAGTACCAAGCTGTTCCGATTATGCCGGCTCCGCAGCATTGCAGCTGTCAACGAGCGCATATGAAGCACTGTAATCGTTTTTATGGCGAAAGACTTAGATGCCTCATAACATGCGAAAACTGACGTCGGTGGTGTCGGCGGCGGTGCCTACACGAAGTGATGCAAAAGAATCATCATCATGCGATGGCGACACAGGTCGACGAAATTTGTTACGTATAATGACGTCACTACCCATCTTTCCTCTGTACATCCATTCGTTCACCCGTCCGTCCGTTTAGCGCGCGCGCGCGCTCACACACACACACACACACACACACACACACACACACACACACACACACACACACACACACACACACACACACACACACACACACACACACACACACACCACACACACACACACACACACACACACACACACCACACACACACACACACACACACCACACACACACACACACACACACACACACACACACACACACACACACACAACACACACACACACACACACACACTATTTTTCCCCGTCTGTACATCTATACATACATTCGTCCGTCCGTTTAGTACACACAAAAACACACACGCACGCGCACACACGTGCGCATGCACAGATTTTGGAGTAGGAGCAGTCTAAGCCGGTTTCCTTCGGACGGAAACTTAAAATCGTGTTTTTCTTAAAACAACACTATTTTGTTGACATAAGAAACATTTATTCTCAGCAACTGCAAAACCTTCGATAACGATTTCTTCTTAGGTTAGTCATTTCCAAATGTCTGCTGCAGCACCTAGCGTACCAACATAAACATGTTTTTCTTTCCATTCATTATGCATTTGTCTGTTAAAAATCGGTTGAAATGTGAGCCTACATTGTGGTCATTTTTTCTCGAAAGAATGTTCACAGCCACTATTGTTTCTTCGTTCAGAAGGCAAACCCAATGAACATAAACAAGCATTACGAATTTCATTTATGTAACCATATAAGGCTCTTAAAAGTGCTCCGTAATCAAAGTAAGAAAGCTCCATCACTCATTTCCTAATAAGTTAAATGATATTTCGCTGAAGTTGGCATTGTACTAGACCGCAATTCTTAAAACAGCCTGAGAATTTTTGTCTCGTTTGCATTGAAGCAGTGAAGTTAAAGGCAATTACAGTTGCAGCCAGAATTGTAGTTGAAACGCGTAGCTTAATACGCTCGTCATATGACCATGGTCTTTTAAAATAAATGAGTGCTTCTACGCTTCTCCGTTCAATATGCAAGAGCATATGTTAGCGTAGACCCCGCGATACGTGAAAGATGCCGCGCTGACATACCGTATTTACTCGTTTGTTACTAGCACTGATTTCTGTACTGTTGCTTCAGTTGCGTTAATTAATTACTGATATAGCCGTAACGGTGATTGTTTCTTAGTTACCTTTCATTGTAAAACTATGCACAAGGTGCAGATTTTCTCTTTGTGTTTGCATGCACTAGTAGCGTAGTTCAGAGCGTTTCACATACGGTGGTTCCGAGGTAATCCGCAGTTATGTGGCATGTCGCTTTCTATTACGGAGACACCTCACTTTGCGTTGTACGACCGAGTAACTGATATAAGTGAACGAACACCACTGCTCACTGCAGTGGCCGTAGAGATTTCGTTATATTCTGCTGAAACGTTCCAGATGGCATTCCAATAATTCCATATGTGTCCTCAAGATTCCTGCGTAAATATATTGCCAATATACGAAAAATATACGGACTTTGTATGGATCCGTAGGGAAACGTGAGGAATTATGAGAATGGCATACAGAAGATCTTAGCAGGGAGTTCGTGGGTTCGGCTGCTGTTGCTGTACTGCGCAAAAAACGTAATGCAAAAATAAAATAAAAAATAAATACAATCATAAAAAAGGAATAGCACACAAAAGAGTGATCGTGCATACATTAGTGTATGGACACTTTCAAAGAACGTGATAGATGTGAAGCTAATGCAACAATGCATTAAATTGTGCCAAACAATCACGAGGGCAGTAAAAATGGAATAAACAAGTAAATCATTAAAAAAAATGTTTTGTTTTCGTTAAATGGGACCGTACGTGAAACAGTTTATTTTATTTTCTTGACAGTGTAAGATCAATAAACATCTCAAATCTACGAAACGTTGGTGCCTAGACAAACACAGCGCGAGCACACATTTTTCATGGCCACCTCGTTTCACCCGCCTTAAAAAATACAAATAAAATACATAAAACCTATCTCTTACGGTCTCACACAACGTAACGCGAGGAAATTATTGAAGGACCTCCGACGCCAAATTTCCCAGCTTTCGGGATTCCGTATTGGCATATATATTTTTTTAAAACTGGAAGCGAAGTGCGCGTGCAAGGCATTGTGAAAAGCGGCTCAAGCCGGGACATTGCGACGCGCGATTCGCGTTTATTTTCGGTCAGTCGATCGAAGAGCGGCAGAATTTGGAAAAACGTTCGTGGCCCTGCGCATGATTCTTGATCGCCACTGTGGGCGGGCGAAAGTTGAACGAGCCCTTGTCACGCTGTGTTTATTGTACTAGCCGCGGTCTGCTGCTCAGACGCAGGAATATGCGTATAGCGCTTGAAAAAACGCGTTTATTTTTTAAAACCAAAGTATGATTTGCAGGTAGAGTCTGCACTCTCGGCGAATTTCGATAGAAAAAAAAAATTCTGGCAGATCCCGCGCATCGCGGGAATCGATTTCGCACGATGGAGACAGCAAGAAGCTCCGCATTTTTCGGCTTTGAGCCAAGCGTTGCGAGGTGGATTATCCAAATTAAGGAGAGTCAGTGGTATATCAGCGTATGCACAAGCAATACCATGGCCATTTAAATTTTGATTAAACCTATTCCGTGTATAACATTTTGAACACAATAACAGCGTACTTCAGTCTGTCTTCGACATCTTATATTTGGAAAGCCCAACCATTAAAACTGAACTACCTGTCGCACCACATCTTATCGTTTATGGTTAATACCGCTCAGAAAGGCCATCATTTGTGTCAGAGGAGCAGGTTTCTCATTTGCCGAGATGATGGGGAAAGGGGTAGGGGAAGGGAGGGGGGGGGGTTGATGCCGGAATAACTGTGCATTTTGGGAGCTACACAAAAGAAATATCTCTTGCGAGCAAGATTAGGCAGGTTGTTTACGCAGGGCTAATTCTAGCAGCATACTCTACGTGTCCGGAACAAAAATGCAGCCGCTTATAAGGATGCTAAAGTATGCGGCCTGGGGTGGGGGGGGGGGCAATGTAACCCCCCCCCCCGTAGATGTCGCATCTGAATAGCGTAATGTAGTATGAGCTGTGTGCGGTCCATGTTGGTCGCAATTACAATGGACACGGAGCCGCAGGATCGACAGACGCGAGGCTATAATTAAGCACTTAAGAAGCTTTCCGGGGAAAAGCTTTCTAAGTGCTTAATGTCGAAGGCTACCTCCTGGTGTCGAAGGCTACCTCCTTCGACACCAATCCTGGGTGTATTTCGGCTCACTGTTTGCCCAACTTTGCATTTTTTTCTTTGCACTTTTTAGTACAGCACGACATTTTCCATTGTACGCGCGCTTGCTTGGAACTGTCAGTCAGAGAACGTCCTCTGTATACTTTATTTTGAGAACTTAAACTGCGCTGCGGACGAGACATGAGGGTATAAGAAGACAGGGCTAACGTAGACTAACAAGTGATTTATTGAAACCGAACAAACTTACCTACTGGAACAATGCGCGTGCGCAATAAGTCATGACTGCATGACGATAGTACAGTCCTCTACCAAGGCAGGTTCGTCCTGTCTTCTTCTACTCGGGTGTTTCATCCTCAGCACAGTTTAAGTTCTCAAGATAATATCTTACCAACTAGGACCCCGAAACACGCTCCTTGCGTCCACTCTACGTCCCTGACCACATTATCGTGCAGAAAATGAAACAAAAGAAAATTTGCCTGAAAGATTAGAGGTTAGTGCGCGACCATCTCTGATGGCAGGTAACGTTTTATTTCGCTTCGTCATTTCGCGATGCTGAAGTTGAAGATGAAAAGGGTGGCCTGATGATTACGCGATAACGACTAGAGTTCAATGAAAAAAGCAGACGGACACAGGAAACTCGATTTCGAACTCTTTCACTGCTGTCGTGACAGCTGAAGTCCCTAGTTTTTTTTTCTACTTTTGTAAAGGGAATAATCTGAGGTATTTAGTGACAAGCAGGTATAACATCCATAGGCGTTCGGGAGGCGAAGGTTAATCGCGGTGCCCCCCTCCCTATTAAGTCAATGTATGGGGCAGACTCTGCGCCCCCCTCTTCTCAGGTGACTAAGGCCCCCCCCCCCCCTGCGCCCCCCCCCCCCTCTGCGCACGCCTATGATAACATCGTGTTTTGCACATCAGCGTGATGCCGAATCAACGTTGGCAGCCGTAGGTGACTTCACTGCAATGTACTAGCCGTAAAGCTGGATTTTTTGCAGTAATAGATTTACTGCGGAAAAGCCACATTTAGAGGTTGGCTTGCAATTCGTGAGCAGTCGCTCCCCCTTCGAAACATTTTAACAGCGAAGCTGTTTAAGCTCGCCGTAATTTGTCTGTCGGAAAACAGAAATGATCATAATCATGAACCATCATCACGGTCATTTCTGTTTCATGATCATCATCATGAAACAGAAACTATCATCGTCTCTCTCCCAGAACAAGTACGCCGATTTCTCCGGCATGGCCACTGGCCTGTAATAACCCTAATGGATGAGAGAACGAGTACAGAGATAGAGAAAGAAAGAGTGAAAGAAAGAAAGATAAAGAAAGAAAGAAAGAAAGAGAGAAAGAAAGAAAGAAAGAAAGAGAGAAAGAAAGAAAGAAAGAAATTCTTGGCAAAAAAAGTTCTTCACGATGCGGGATTCGAACCTGCCTACCCTCAATCCAAAGGCGAGCGAACTAACCACTCGGCTATCCAGGCACGCTAGCAGAGCATAGCATAGCCTTGTATAGTATAGTGTAGCAAGGGGGTGGGAACGGAAAGTGAGCGTGAACAGGAGAGATGTGATGGTGAGAAGGAGAAAAAGGAGGAAGGGAGAGAGTAAAACGAAGCATAGAAAGAATGAGAAAGAGAGAAATAGAGAAGAAGAAAATTAGAAAGAGAAAGGATCAAAGAAAGAGAGAGAAAGAGATATAAAAAAGGAGGAAGCAAGCAAGAAATATAGAGAAAGAAAGAAAGAAAGGAATGAAAGAGGAAAAAAGATAGAAAGAGCAAGAAAGAAAAAGAAAGAGAGAGAGAGATGGTATGGTATGGTATGGTATGGAAAAACTTTATTTAGGTCCGTCGGGGCGTGAACTAGCACGTAGCGGGCCGCTCCCACGTCGGGACAGATAGGCCTAACCTGTCCGCCACGTCGTGGGCCCGTTGGACTGCCCATAGCTGCGTCCTGAAATCCGTACTGCGTAGCGCAGCATCCCACTTTGACGATGTAACGTTTTGAACCCGTAACGCAGGGCACCGCCAGAGCATATGATCTAAGCTGGCAAAGTCTGAGCAAAGCGCGCACGTGTTTGACGTCTGAATTTCTGGGCAAATTTTGTGCAAGAGTGCGGGACTGGGATATGCCCCGACCTGCAGGAGTCTGAGCGTCAATGCCTGAGGCCTGTTCAGTTTACTGTGCGGTGGCGGATACTTTCGCCTCCTCAGATAAAAGTTCTTGCAAAGTTCATTGTACGTCGTTGGGGGATCTTTGTTGTCAACAACCTCATCGTCATGCCGTTCAGTAGCTACGCGGTCGACGACTCCTCGCGCAGCTCTATGGGCCTTCTCGTTGAGGTTGGACGGAGCGCCCTTGATCTGTCCCATGTGAGCTGGGAACCAGACGATTGTGTGTTGTTGTACCTCCTTATTTCGCAGGATCCGCAAGGCTGATTCTGAGATGGTGCCCCTACCGAATGCTCGAACTGCTGATCTCGAGTCACTGTATATTGTTGTTCTCCCGTCGTCTAGCAGGGCCAAGGCTATTGCGACCTGTTCGGCAACCTCAGCCGTTGTGGTCCGGACCGACGAGGAGTTTGTAATAATGCCATCTTGATCAACAGTGACTGCAACGAATGCTTTTCCGTTTGGGTACCGTGCAGCGTCAACGAAACAGCAACTCCGGGCATGTGCATGGGCACTCTCCAGGAGGGCTTTAGCCCTAGCCCGTCGTCTGCCTACATTGTATTCAGGGTGAACATTCCGAGGTATGGGTGCCACGGTAATACGCTCTCTTTGTTCTCGAGGAACGCTGCAGTAGCGGGTATCGATTTCTGTCGGGTGAACTCCAAGCTCTTTCAGGATGTTTCTCCCGGCACTGGTGGTAGAAAGTCTCGTGAACTGCGCCCTCTCTTGTGACTCAGCTATCTCTTCCAGCGTGTTGTGCACGCCGAGGTGAAGCAGCCTCTCCGAGCACGTATACATGGGAAGCCCGAGGGCTCTCTTCACCGCTTTTCTTATCAACGTGTTCAATTTGTCCCGCTCCGACCTCTGCCAGTTGTGCATTGCCGCTACGTAGGTGACGTGACACATCACGAAAGCATGCACCAACCTGATGAGGTTGTCCTCGCATAGTCCTTGCTGCCGGTTAGCAACCCTTCTTATCAACCTCAGGGCGTTGTCTGTTTTCCTTGTAAGCTTCAGTACAGTCTGGTTATTTGAACCGTTTGACTCAATCATCATACCCAGAACGCGGAGGGTGTCCACCCTGGGAATGATACCACCCTCACTTGTCCTTAGAGTGATGTCGATGTCCTCTACAGGCCTCCAACCTTTCGGTTTGGGGCCCCTGCGCTTGGGGCTGTAAAGTAGCAGCTCTGATTTCCGCGGTGAGCATCGGAGTCCAGTAGGTCTGAGGTAGCTTTCTGTGACCTCGATGGCATCTTGAAGCGCAGTTTCCAAATGGCCATCGCTGCCCCCGGTGCACCATATGGTGACGTCGTCTGCATATATAGTATGATTAATGCCGTCGACCTCCGAGAGTTTTTTGGACAGACCAATCATGGCGAGGTTAAAGAGGGTCGGGGATATGACCGACCCCTGTGGCGTACCTTTAGAACCAAGTTTAACGGAGTCTGAAACGAGGTCTCCCACTTTGAGGGTGGAGATGAATAATTAAATATAAATAAGCAGAGTAAAAAAGGGCAAAAAAAAACTAAGAGAAGAAGAAAGAAATAGAGAAAGAAAGAAAGAGAAAATTTGGAAAACTTAACAAAACAGCAAAAGCCAGGACGACATAGGTGCGCATCAGCTCCACTGTCTCTTTAGCATTGCGCCTCCAGCGCAAGCTACGCTAATTATTATTTTTTTTTTTGCTTGATCAGATCGTCAACTAGCACAAACACAAGTAAATGCTTTTTTTTCATTGCGTGTGAGATATAAGTGAGTGCGCTGATTAAATTTACGCAGTCCCACGGAAACATTCCCGTTGGAAGCTGACTTCATGTACCCCCCTCCCCCCAATTCCCTCACTCCTCTAAAATAAATATCTTACAGATGTCCAGGAAACGGGCGACACTTTCCCAATCAGAACAAATAAATGAAGGTTTCCTATTGCCAAAAAATTGCGCTGTTACAGCATAACGCGCTCGCGGACATTCATGATCAGTCGCTTTTCTCACTACCGTTAAAGCGATAGTGACCAAGCTGTCAAATAACTTCATTGGGATGGCTTTATGGCCAATTTTTTTTAGAGAAACGCGGGAATAGTGGGGGAGTGATTTTCTATATCGCTGTAGTTTTCTCTGCCTAGGCATACGCATTTCAAAATGGGCGAAGTGCAAAAAACGTTTGTGCACTCACGTTTAAGTACAAATTAAAGAACCTGCACCGAAGTAGTACAAACAACGTTGGGCCTCATAACCTTATTGTGGTTTAGGCACGTCAAGCCCCATTATCTATTTTTAAATACTGTTCGCTCTTCGTTGCTTTACGAATATCGCACGTAAACGCGCCCTCCCGTCACTGCAATGTACAAGCCGTAAAGTTGGCTTTCTTGCAGTAATAGTGTTGCTGCAAGAAAGCCACATTTAAAGGTTGGCTTGCAATTCGTGAGCAGTCCTATACCCGTCGGGATATTACTACTTGATCAGATCGTCACTTACCACAAACATGCTAGCAAATGCCTTTCTTTTTTGCGTGCAAGATGGCTACGCTGCAATAACATTAGTGAGATCTGCGATTAACTTCACGCAGTTCCACGGAACCATTGTGGAAGCACTGGAACTTCCCTCTCCTTAACATAAGTTACTCGTCTTTTTCTTAGTCGAATGATCACGCTTGGTTAGACATTGCTTTATTTTTTTTTGCTGTTTCATGAAGAGTTTCGTGCCATTCTATTCTACACAGTGTTAATTTATGCCCCATCCCTCGTATCTAGCGGCACTAATACACAACTATAGCGTCTTCAAGGGAGCAAGCATTGTCTGTTTCCCTCAACATCGTCACACACTGGTTCAACCCTTCGCGCGCTACTCGACTTTACGGCAAGGAAAGTTTCCCGTCCCGTTCCGCCAGGCGTCGTCCCCGGGAGCTCGGCTTTCGTCACGCCCCCTGGAGGGCGCGCGGCGGAGCGCGGCGCTTCGACCGGCGCCTGCGCGCTGTACCCGCGGCAGTGGCGACGGCCGCGCAGGCCTCGCGGCGGCCATCTTGGGCATGGGAAACGAGGCGAGCGCCGAGCTGCCGCCGGGCCGGGCGGCAGCCGCGGCGGGGCCCCGAGGAGGCCCCGCCGCGCCGCCCGACCTCGACCTGAGCAGCCTGTCCGAGGCCGAGCGGGCCAAGATACTGTCGGTGATGGCCCGCGCCCAGGACCTGGAGGAGCCGGCGCCGCCGCCGCAGCCACCGCAGCGGTAAGCACTCGCTGCAGCCACTGCGGCGACACGGGCGCGAGGAGACACCGTGCTCTCTGCGTGCGCAGGGAGCGATGTCCTCTGTGCGGTGGCTCGGACCTGGAGCTCTCTGGCCGGTGCGTGGACTGCGGCCGCGCGGCGTGCGCGCGCTGCGGCTCGGCGTTGCCCCAGCCCGACGGCAAGGTGAGGATGCGCGCGACTCCGCAGCGGCGACCGCGCGCGCCGCTCCGCTCACGCCGCCACCTGCCCCGCCCCCGTTCGCCGGTCGCAGAGGCCGTGGGTGTGCATGGAGTGCCAGTCCAAGTTCCGCCAGTCGCAAGAGGCTCGACGCCAGGACGGCTTCCGGCAGCCGGCCCCGATGTCCAAGGCGCCGCCTCTGGCAGCCATGCAACAACAGCAGCAGATGCAGCGCGCCGCCGGCGCGATGCAGCAGCAGCAGCAGTATCCGGCGGCCGCCTCGCAGCAGCCCACGCAGCAGCGTGCCACATTCGGCGTGCAGCGTGCCGGGCCCGTGCAGCAGTCCGCTGCCGTGCAGCAGAATCATCAGCATCAACAGTACCAGCAACCACAGCAGCAATACCAACAGCAGTACCAACAGCAGCCGCAGTACCAGCAGCAGCAGCAGTTCACCACTGCAGCACCTATGCAACCTGCCGCTACGCAACCTGCCGCCACGCAGCAGCCTGCCGGAACGCAACCGGTGGCTACGCAGCCTGCCGTGCAGCAGTTTACAACGCCGCAGCTTACCGCGTCGCAGTATGGCGCGACGACGACGCAGTTTGGAACGCCCACGCAGCAGCCCACTTCTGCCGCGGCGCAGCGTGCCACAATGCCGCACGCCGAACAGCAGCCTCCTTCTTCTCCCGCGCAACAACGTGCCTCTTTGCAGTCATCTGCCATGCAGCAGCGTCAAACCGTGCAGCCTGCTACCATGGCTCAGCAGCAGCAATCTCAGCAACAGCAACAGCAGCAGCAACACCAACTGCAGCAGCAGCAACACCAAATGCAGCAAATGCAACAACAGATGCAGCAACAGATGCAACAGCAGCAACAGCTGCAACAGCAGCGAGCTGCGGCGCAGCTTGCCGACGCCCAGTCTGCAGCATCTGCGCAGCAGCAGGGACCTGTGTCATCAACGGCCACGACCCAGGCAGAGCAGCAGGCGGCGTCGACCGCGGAGGACGAGCAGGAGGCCGAGCGGCGGCGGATACAGCGCGAGCAGATCGAGCAGCACAAACGAGAACAAGAAGAGCAGCGCCAGGCCGAGCTCAGCCAAGCGGAGCAAGAGCGTCGGCTTGAGCGTATGCAACAAGAGCAGCAGCGAAGGCTGCAGGCGCTCGCCTCACGGCCGCCGCCTCAGCCGTTGCCTTCGCAGCAGGCCGAAGAGGAAGAGAGCGACGAGGAGGAGTTGCCCGCGGTCGCCGCGTCCAGTCACGAAGCGCACTTAGAGACTCTAGAGGCGGAGGCTGTCGCCGAGGACAAGTTGGCTAACAGCGGAGGTGGGGGCATCCCGCGCACGGTGCCGCTGCCAGGTCGCGCCGACTGGTCGCCGGTGAGCGATCTGTCACCCATCCTGGACGTGTCGCCTTCGTTGGAGGCAGCCGAGCAGGAGCTGATGGAGCAGTTCCACGAGGAGCGCCGTATGCCGCGTGCAACGAGCGGCACGATCTCGGGTATGCTGGCCGACTTCAACAAGGCGCTGAGCCTGGCATCGCCGCCGCGCACTCCGCGTCGCCAGCTGCCCGAGCCGTCTCCACCCGTGCCTGCGCCACGGTGCTTGTCGGCAGCCCCGCCGGCGTGCAGTCCGTCGGTGACGCCCGAGCCGGCCGAGTCACCCGCCAGCAGCGAGCCGGACGCCAAGGTGCGCCGGCGGTTGCCGCCGCTGCCACGCGACCAGGAGCCCGTGCCTGCGCGTCGCGCCAAGGACCGCGCGCGCGTGCTGTCGGCACCAGAGCGGCCCAACAGGCCTCAACCACCTCCTCGGGCGTGCTCTGTGGACGGCGGTTTGGCCGCATCCTCCGGCGCAGTCAGCGGCATCAGCAGCATCGGTAGTGTGATTGGCACGGTCGGCTTGTCAAACACCATCAGCACGTCCAGCACAGCCGGCACCGTCGGAACCCTCGGCACTCTAGGAAACCTCGGGACCTTGGGTTCCATCGGCAGCGTTGGCTCCATCGGCGCGCTGGGCTCGACGGGACCGATCAGCACTGTGGGCACAATGGGGACTGTAGGCACTATGGGAACAACGGGCACAATGGGTTCGGTGGGCACGATGGGGTCTGTTGGCACGATGGGCAACGTCGGCACAGTGGGTACAGTAGGCAGCCGTCTTCCCTCGTACATGAACTCGCTCAAGCAGCAGCTACGCGAGGAGCTGCGCAGCGTGACCGACGAGCGGCGGCGCCTGCTGGAGCTGCGCGATCGAGACATGCGTTCCGAGGGCGACCTGGCCGCTCTGCTCGGCTGGTCGGGACGTCGCCGGACCGCCGACCAGTCCTGGACCACCGCCCCGGAACCGCGACGATCCGCCGCTGCCGGGTGAGCATAACCACACGAGCGGTGGCTCATAGCACCGTACGTATTACGCTCGTGTCCTGCATATTCAAACCATCTATGGCGCAGGTCCGACCCATGGCGGACGCGGCGGCGGGGTGACAAGAGCCGCAAGCCGCGCTCCTGGCATCCGTCGCCGTACGGTTCCGAGGACGAAGAGGACAGCTGCGAGCAGCGCAAGGCGTCCATTAAGGCCGAGATTGCCAAGCGAAGACAGCAGATCGAGGAGAATGCCCGACTGCACGCCGAGCTCTATAAGCTGGCGCGGTTGCGCCAAGGTATGTTTTCGTGGGATATATGATCCTGCAGGAGCTTTAAAGGCGTGACGCGGATAACTTACGCAGTCTGTCATCTCCTTCGCTTACAGCGGTGGCTGCCCGCTTCGGTTTTTCTATGGTGCGCAATTGACAGGTGGTTACAAATTTGCACCTCTGAATCTGTTCACTAAAAGCCCGTCGTCCAAACTCGGACACAATGTTCGTTTGGCCGGCTGGCCTGCTATGCAGAAGGCTGAAAAAAAAAATGATGGCATAGACAGCTAGGGGTGAAAGAAGTATGCTCCGCAGTAACTGCTATTTGATTAGTTTCATTCTTATTTATGGGATTATGCCATTTGTTATTCCGACGTTTGGTTATTGCTTGCCTGCAATCAACATAAGCAATCGCCCACACAGAAAACGTGTTTGACACGCACACGATGTCTGTTGTCTCCTTAAAAGCTCATTATGAGAGCTAGCTCACTTGTGGCTGACGAGCAAAGAAATAAAAAAAAAAAAGGTCACACGGTCTTTATGCATTCGCCTGAAACGACTCGAATGCGAAAATCATCTTTTCCTTCTCACTTGATTGTACTGATCCCCCCTCTCCCCGCCCCTCCCCCCGAAAACATTGTACACCTAACATGGTTTTGCACTGCCTCCCAGAAGGGACACGTCCCAAGGCTTCTTCAGTTCACGTGATTTTGCACTAGTGCCGGTGTCATGTGATGGCGTCATCATGTGACGTCATAATGACGTCACAAAGTTTGGCTATGTGTGATGTCGCGATGACGTCATCACACGATGACAATTTTTTGCGCCACTTCGAGCAGACGCCCCCGCCGCCGGTCGCTTTTAGCACTCGATGAGGCATCTAAGGCTTTCGGCTTAATAAATTCAGCAAGGCTGAAAGGGTCGCACTTCATTTGAACAAACAAACAAACAAACAAACAAACAAACAAACAAACAAACAAACAAACAAACAAACAAACAAACAAACAAACAAACAAACAATCAAACAAACAAACAAACAAACAAACAAACAAACGACGAGTAACAGTCCTTTCGGTGTAGAGTGCGTGTGCAGAGCTTTTCTTCATCGCTTTTATTTCACATTATCTCCCAGTGATTGACGCATTAGGAATATCGTTATAGCTAGACCTACGTTCACATTTTTCAGCATTTAAAATTAAGAAAAAAAAAAGAAGAAATTCGGCAGATGAGAACAAAAACACAGAAAAGTTAACCATACGCTCGTTCGATTTGCTACCCTGCACTGGGAGGAGGAGATAGCGTAGCGAAAAGAGAAAAAGAAGACGAAACAAACCGTGCATTTGAGGGATACTTATAGCACGCTCGTGCAGTGATGGAGATCCAGACGCGAGTGATGTTGATTAGGTTCTGGGTGACGACGGCGATGCATGAGGATCAATAGCAATAATCATCGTAATCATATTTTATGTCCACCGCAGGGTGGATTCCTCTCCCAACGGTCTCCAATTTGCCCTGTCCCGCGCGAGTAGAGTCCATTTAACCCCCGCAAATGTCTTAATTTCGTCACCCCGCCTAAGTCTCTGCCGTCCCCTGCTGCGTTTCTCATCCCTTCGTATCCATTTCATCGCTATGACTAAACACTGGTCATCTGTCCTTCACATTATGGATCCTACCCAGGCCTACACCAACCTAGTCTGGGCCCAGGTCTTGGAGGTTAAATGGTTAGCAATTCGTTCCGGAACGGCAGACGAGGAAAAAAAATCAATGGGAGATAGGTGATAAAGCAGTGGTAGGTAAAAATACGGCTGTATGCTAAGGATATTAAAAAGGAAGCAGATTATACATGTAGATTAAGAGGGTTACACCTAGTGTGACATGTAACGCGCAGAACAGGTAATCATGAATGTATGCCAAGATAAGCCAAACGCAGTCGATTGCGGTGGAAATGGGGGGCAACGGGGTAGCTCGGTGGTGTAGTGAAACTAGAGGAAACATTCAGGCACAGAAGACCGGTCATGTTAATGCTGGAGAGTGATAACGGAAGATACCAGAGGGAACTAAGCTTTCGTGCCACACTGGATGATGACGATAATCATTATCAGGTGATGACTATCGATCATCATCAACAGATGAGATAATCATCACGATAATGGTAAGAACCTTTGAAATGTGGCTCCGTAGAGTATGAGAGAGAGGGAAATATTTGTTTAAATAAAGAAAAACCGCAGAGTTTTTCTGAAATAAGAGACGTTCTCGGTTCACGGACAAACGCTGCGCCAGCGCTTCTCACACAACGAAGTGATTAAAAGTCGCGGAACAAGGACTGGAACAAACGTTTCCACATGAGGACTTGCCTTCGTCAGGGCAACCGATGAAGCAGTTGCTGTAGCGGCATTCCTTATTAAAACGACTTCTCAACGCTTCAAGTCTCCATTTTACCGTGAACTTTTCTGTCACGCAAAGAAAGCACTTCCAAAGTTTCTTAGAGGCAACTTGCCTCATTGAAATACTCAAGTTTGTTGAGTGCTGCGGCGTGCTTTCTGTATGTTCTGTATTTTTCGCGTATGCCCCTTCGCTCTTCGCCATCTCCATCTGGAGTAGCATGCTAGGCATGCGACCAGGCGGGCCTCTCCAGTACTCATTAAAGAACACTCCCTCTATCTCTCTCTCTCTCTCTTTCTCGCTCCTTCACTGTCCACTTCTGAGCGCACTCCGAGCGACGCCGACCGAACAGGCACTTCGCGTGAGGAATACATTAGCTCACTACTAGCAGGCGAGCCGTCTTTCCAGAACGCGCAGATGGTTTTCCTCGCTGACACGAGTTGTAGCCTTCGCGACACGCTGCACAGAATTAGTGAGACCATGTACACCCCCCACTCCGCCATGATCTGAATCGCCGCCGAGTAAGCTCGACATATACGACGAATTGTCGTCGTTACTTACTTGAGTCACGTGAAAGGCGTTAAATCTGTCGCTCGACGCAATGCCAGCCCGTATATAAGCGTCAGAACGTCGCACTCTTCACGCCTTCTACGTAAACGCTAAGACCAGCCAATTATTTCGGGGACCCTCTTCTCTGTATGTCTGGGCCCCCCAATTCCCTGCTCTCGTAACTCACGCACATTCGCCGTCCGTATAAAACGAACGGCTCTCCACCGAGCCGATAATCTGTGTTGACCATAACACGGAGCGAATAGAACGTCCAAGACAAAACTAATAGCACAGTACGAAGAGCGCAGACGCGACTACATCTATTTTTCCTCTTTTTTTTTTTTTTTTGCGAAGGCAGTGTACAGAGGGGCGTATTAGTTTTGTTTTGTACGGCGAAGGACAACGCCGCTTTCCCGCCTTATTTACGGCCGTGCGAGGAAGCCCGACAGGCTCGTCTCGGTAAAGTTTTCTCACGCAGGCAACGCCGGTTCGCGACGAGAGACGCATCCGGCTCCGAATCACCGGACGAGGCTGTCCGAATGGACAGGACGAGTCACGAAAGGAAGCGTTAACCATCCGAGTGAGAATGGCACGCGTGCAATCGACGCTAGTCTGTATGTCCGTACTATAACTACGCTCGTGGAGAAAAACCCGGCTGTAACCCGAGCGCTAATGGTTTAATGGTAGGTTTCGTTTAACCTTAGCCTGTTGCGAACCGTGCAGTTAATTTATAAGGCGAGCCCAAAAGATTAATAATGTCACCTCTTTTTAAAAGTTCAGCCTTTTATCGTGGCCACAGAACAGGGTGCGGTGACCTGATTTGTTACACTTGGCTGGACTTAACAGAAATCTGTTGCCCCCTTCTGTTTTTTTTTGTCGTTATATCGTGACCATAAGAAATTAAAGTGGCTTGGTAGTACCGTTAGCGCTCTGGCGTAGAAAAGTTGTCGGACTTTAGCGTGGTTATGAAATAGCAACACGCTCTTTGACATTCCTGAGTGCTCATGTTTTCAACGAGAGTCAAAGCGGTAATAATTAAACACTGAAGAAAAGCTAAAGGACTGAAACGGCCTATTTTTCTTTTAGAAAAAAAATCACAGCATATGTTTTCAACGAGAGTCAAAGCGGTAATAATTAAACACTGAAGAAAAGCTAAAGGGCTTAAATGGCCTATTTTTCTTTTAGAAAAAAAAAACGATGGAAATGCTTTCTTGTTTCTTCGTCCCCTCTTTAACGCTTCCAAGTATTAAATGCACTCGCATATCAACAAAAATGCACCGTACTAGTCGTAAAGTTGGCTTTGTGGCAGCAATGGTGTAATTGCGGCAAAGCCACATTTAGAGGACGGTTTACGCGGATAATTGCTTATAAGCGAAGCTTCTATTAGTTGCAGATTTCGGTGGTGGCGACGTGGTACAGGAAAATCCCGGCACCGGCGAGTAGCGATAAATGCGGGTACACTCTAAAAAAAAATCGAGTATTTGGAGAGTATTTCTGCCACACAACAATAATCGTCATCTGGCTTGCTCGCGTTTCCTTTCTTGAAAACCCGGCTCTCGTCACTTTCCTATCAAGAACGCTATGTCACGCTAATAACGCGCGCGCCGTTCGAGGCCGGTAAGTGCCGGGACCGCGGTGATAACGCGAGGAAAGTACGCGCAGTGGATGACGATCTTATTGTGTGGCAGAAATACCCCCCAAATACTCGATGTTTTCTTAGAGTGTATACAGAAATGCGGCCCTCAAAGGTGCGCTGTTCACACGCGCATTTCTACGCGCCGTTTTCCAATAATCGATGCCCTCCCGATCGTGGCCTTGTCGGCGATCAACCGTTTCTGATATGGCAATCTGATCTTTTATCAAGGTAACTTATCAGTTCACGTTGCCATATTTAATTGTTGCCCTTCATTGTTGCAGATAATTCTTTCACGCATGTCCGTCGTTGTTGCCTGTAGCAACAGATGAGCTGCGCTGCTAAGCACGTGGGTGAAGGTCCGAAACTGACGCATTAAATCAAGAGGCTGCACGTCTAGCAATGCAGTGTCATTCAGATGCGGCAGCAGCACACAAGACTTTAAACGTCTATACTGGTTTTTCTCAGCTATAAGACCCGTGACAGTAGCTGGAGACAGAGAGAGAGCAAGAGAGCCCGAGAAAAATTCTGCGGCTTGCATCCTCACACTATCATTTGCTGCCGTGTTGTCAAGTCGTGTTGCGCAGCACGCGCCTACCATTACTGGTACGCGAGCGTACAAATTACCGTCTCGTTTACACCGACCGTGTGCATGAACTTTACGCCTGCAGGAGACAGCGGAGTGTCGCCCGAGCTGAGCGTCGTGAGCAACGCGACCAGCACGGGCGGCAGCGTGCTCGAGGCCATCGACCAGGTGCTGCGCCAGGAGAGGCGCCGCTGGCCCCCCGCCACCGGTCCCATGGCCAACGACTCGATGGGGCTCATGCACCCGGCCGGCGGGGGCCTGGGCGTCGGCGGGGGCCTGATGCACTGCGGCACCAGTGCCGAGGACCGCAGCATGGCGCTCATTGCGTCCACTTTCCCGGACTCTCCCATCTCGTCCGAGGAAGAGGAGGACGAAGAGCCGCCCGCCATGCCGCTGCTGCCGGACATGCCCCGCCGGAGGCGCCTGCACCACATGATGCCTCAGGTATGGCCGCCACTAGTATAGGATATAGCTGCCACTGTGACGACGGCTAGGAGTGCCGTGACGCAACAGTACAGCAATAACGAGCAGCTAGAATGAGAATCTCGACTTGGCCATCATCAAAGAATGAGAATTAATAAAAATGAACGTAGCCACAACGCAAACTGTGATTTGAAAACAAAAAAACCTTGTATGTCCCACATGAACGTGATCCCTGAGCAGAAGGCTCGCATGTCGACGCAAAAAATCACTGACCACCCGCGGATCTTGTGGATCGAGCTGCGCGTTCATTAGTATTTGCAGCGTTCGCGCGATTAACAAAAGAACGGCACTCGAGGGACTAGGCCGCGCATAGTCAAGAGGTAGATGGCTTCACTGTAAAAGCGGCGCTCGCGTGATATAAAGTGCGCGGTAAAATAGCCACACCGGCTGGCTTACACATTCGGGTTGCCTCAGGAAAATGCATAAGGGACTTTGTGAGTTTGTGAACATCACGTGAAATCGAAGAAGCATGCAAGAGAGTAACGCGTGTGTCACGTAGCCTTCTGTTGCATAGCACGCTTGGATGTCGTACGAGCTCGGGAGAAGATAAAGGCTTGAAGTATCAGAAATCTTTGATCAGGAAATGTCGCTGGAGCTGCAGTGACATCCCCTCTTCGACGATTTCTCATATTATTTAAATACGCATCATTAGGCATGTTCAGTGTTTTGGGGTAATCTTTGGTACTACGTGTTGGTTTGTGCTTACAAACTGTCAATTTTCAGTAAGTGGCTTCCCTTGGGAGTACACTGTGTCTGTGTTCACTTTCTTTCGTCCTTGTTATTTCACTCTACCGAAGCTAAGATGTAATGCCAACTCTCACAGCAAACAACCCTTTTCAGGGAGCATTTCGGTTTCGTAGTTGTAGTAGATGTAGATCCTAAAATTTTGGCTTGCACCCACCCTGGGGGATTGGTCAAGAGTCCGTTTCGTGGCGAAACCAGAGCACAGACAGAAAGAACACACACACAAAAAAAGGAGACCAACACTCCGAGGACCAGCCAAGTGTTGTCTTCGTTTCTCTTTCCTTGTGCATGTGCGATGGTTTCGTCATGCGACCGTACGAACTCGTCCATAATACTGCGTTTATATGTCACAATAAGCGGAGAAGCGCCAAAGATGAAAGTAATGAGGCGGCGCAAGGTGTCACGCAACAAAAATTTCTTTGTACTATGTCACGTCTATTCATATATTATCTGCTCTCATGCGAGAGAGTGCAGCACCGTCCACTATGTTTCCTCGCCACTTGTGGGAAGAATGAGAGAGAGTGAGGGAAGGAGAAAGGCAGAAAAGATAGCCAGCACAAAAAAAAATCTGTAGAGACAGAGACTAAAACATTTATTCTTAAAAACTTAAAGCGGGTTCGCACTAGTGGTGCAAAGCCTGAAGCAAGTGCGGAGCATGGCGACCTTCTTTGTTTCTTTTTATTTTTCTCTTTTTTTCTTTTTTCTCATTTCTCTGTTTTTTATATGTTTTCTTTTGTCTCGGTACATTTCTATTTTTTTCTTTCTTTATCTATTTTTCTCTTTCCCGCTCTTTCCAGCTTTCTTTCTCGTATCCTCCATTTCTTTATCTCTCTCCTATTTCTCACTTCCTCTTTTTTTCTCGCTCCTTCTATCTTTCCTTCTCTTTCTTCTTTGCCCCGCCACGGTGGTCTAGTGGTTATGGCACTCAAATGCTGACCGAAGGTCGCGGGATCGAATCCCGGCCGCGGCGGCTGCATTTTCGATGGAGGCGAAAATGTTTGAGCCCCATGTACATAGATTTAGGTGCACGTTAAAGAACCCCAGGTGGTCGAAATTTCCGGAGCCCTCCACTACGGCGTCCCTCATAATCATATCGTGGTTTTGGGACGTTAAACCTCAGATATTTAAGAAAATTATTCTTTCTTCTTTCTCTCTGTTTATCGCTTCCTCTTTCTTTCTCGCTCTTTCTATCTTTCTTTCTCTTATTCTTTCTTTCTATCTCTCTATTTCTCACTTCCTAATTCTTTCGATCTCTTTCTATTTATCGCTTCCTCTCTCTCTATCTCTGTCATCGCTTCCTCTTTCTCTATTTTCCACTTCCTTATTATCTCTCTTTCTAGCTCTCTCCCTCTATTTCGTTCTCCCTCTCTCTCTATTTATCGCTTCCTCTTTCTTTCTTTCTTTCTTTCTTTCTTTCTTTCTTTCTTTCTTTCTTTCTTTCTTTCTTTCTTTCTTTCTTTCTTTCTTTCTTTCTTTCTTTCTTTCTTTCTTTCTTTCTTTCTTTCTTTCTTTCTTTCTTTGTCTCTCTATTGCTTCCCTTTCACACACCCTTTCTATACTGTACTATACTAAGGCTATGTTATGTTCTGCTAGCGTTCCTGGATAGCCTAGTAGTTAATTAAGACGCTCGCCTTCGGATCGTGGGTACGTAGGTTCGAATCCCGCCTCGCCAAGAATTTCTCTCTTTCTATCGTTCTTTCTCTCTCTCTGTACTCGTTCTTTCATCCATAAGATTTATTGTATGCCACGCCGGAAAAATCGGTGCACATGTTCTGGGAGTGAAGAAGAAGATGAAGAAGGGGACGAAGAGAGCGCGTGCCGGTTCATGATGATGATAATTTCTGTCCACAGATTACGGACTGACGCTCGGCTTAAACGGCTACGCTGTTCAAACATTTAATGCCGTTCTTGTGGTCGGACCCCCTAGTCCGGAAGACCATTGGCTTTTGCCGCCGTTCGGGTTCGGCTAACCAGATCTTGTTGCTGTTCTGGGCCCGAACTGTAGCATATCTTCTGTGTCCTGTTATGGTTGTCTTCTGTTTATGGCCACGTCTCTATACGATGCTTCAGAAATATTTTTTTAGATTTTTGTTTGGTATCTCGCACTTCAGAAGGCGGGAATCTTCACGCTGTATTAGTCATCCAGATTACATCCTGTCACATGATAGCGCACGGTATCTGCCGCTGTTTTTCTTCGGCTCTTGCAGAAAGAGGGAAATACCGAGGAAGAAGGGAAATGAGAACGGGAGACGTGATAACCAGAAGAACGAAATCTGGTTTGATAACCTACGCGCTACTGTTGTGGGCGATGGAGGTAGAAAGATAAAAAGTATGACAAAGAGAGAGAGAGAGAGAGAGAGAAATAAGCGGGGGTTTCGGTAAGCTCAGCCTTAAACTGACATCTATTCCTGACACGTTTATACCAGGAAACAAATTACTCACTCTCGATGTGCCGCAGGGTTTAAGGCTGGAGTCAATGCGATTCTTGCAAGGAAAAAGAAAGTAATCAAAAGTGACGTCATGCGGTTCAGACGACTTGAACGCATTCGCAGGTTATTGTTGATTAGCCGGATCACCGCACCAGTTTAGTACGTCAGAGCAGCTCAAGAGCACTGTGAAATGGCTGCGTTGATCCCACAGAAAACGGCATTAGTCTTGACGAGAGATCGGCTCATTTTCGTATAGTGCCCGAGAATTAGGGTTACGCGCCGTGTTGCCCTATATTTCTACGATTACTCACACACATGTGCATATTCATACTGTTTTGTTAGCTTCTTTCTTTTCTCGTCTGTTCCCTCTTGTAATTCTTCCTTTAATTTTCAGCGTACGTTTGCTTTTGATAATATTGGCATAGGTGGTTCAGTCCTCTGCAGCCCGTGGCTTGTAGTGTCTTTCACGAACAGCTTTGCTTATCGAATCGGAATGGCAGACAGTGCTGCCTGTGATCACTGTGGCAGCGAGGAAACCATTGCGCACGTCCTGTGTCATTGTCCTCACTACAGCTCCCAGAGACAACAGCTCTCAGCAATGCTAGCACGCCTCGATGACCAGCCGCTTTCCGAAAAATCAATTCTGGGGTGCCGGAACGTTCGAGCTTTCAACCACAAAGCGACGAAGGCGCTGCTGAAGTTTCTGCGCTCAACCGGCCTCGCTAAACGACTATGACACTCCTGCGCTTCAGTGTGTGTGTGTTTAATTTTTTTAACCCTTTTCCCTCTTACCTTTCTGCCCCCCTTACCCCTTCCCCAGTTCAGGGTAGCAAACCGAAAAACTTTCTTCTGATTAACCTCCCTGCATTTCACTCAACCTTTCTCTTTCTCGCTCTCTCCCCAGAATCCCTTTTCTTTAATTTATCATAGCATAATAAGAAACAACAAACAAAAAAATTCGTATCTCCACTAAATGAAACATAACATAACATGACAACATAACGTAACACAACACAATACAACACAACATAACATAACACAACATAACATAACATAACATAACATAACATAACATAACATAACATAACATAACATAACATAACATAACATAACAACATAACATAACATAACATAACATAACATAAAGATAATGCTTGGTGTGATGCGTGCATTAAATGTGTGCTGCAAGGAATGTGTTATGTGTGAACTGAAACAGTGTTTTGTGGAGTATGTTGTCGAGCACCCAATGGTTACAGCTGATCGTGGCATTGTAATGGAAGCCGGCTTGCATTAGGAGACGGAAGCATTCCGACTGCAAACCTAGACACGTCCATGAAAGGTGATATGCACCATATGCACGCGCCTCTGTCACTGGATTGGAGCAGGATATTGCTGCGCGGCAGATTTCCTCAGCAGTCTTTACGTTGCCGATAAACTGCCGCACCGAGCTCTCAGGACGCAAGATGTGCACAATAACGGCTCCCTCTTGAGTTAGGCATCGAATAAGCTGATTTTTCGTATGCCTTGGACGACATTCAAAACACTTCGCACAAGCCGTTTATGTTACTCTGCTTACGACGACGTGTAGTCGTCGCTAGATGTGTAAGCCGTTTACATTAAACGGCTTACCGCACGGCTGTTTATATTAAAAGGCTTACACCATTGTTTATATTAAACGGATTACGGCGAGAAGTTTCGCTTCTTCTTAGTCGTCACATCTTCCAACTTACGCAAGAGCGCGCCGCTTTATAAGACCGGCTGATCATCATCGGATCACTGCAAGCTCTGCGGCTATCTGTATACATATAAAGGGGTCGCTCTACAACGCAAATTAAGGCAGCGCAGATTTTATACGTGGTCCTGCGGAGAGCTTGACCAATGTTTATGGACAGGTATTTCTCACGCGTGCTCTCGCATTTCTTGGGAGAGGCGCATTAGTGTGTTTTTATAACTTAATGACCCATCGCGCGCACTAATTTCACGCGCCATAGCGGTAAAGAGCTTGGTTCGCCCTGCAAGGCTAATCCCGCCTATGTTAATTCACTCGCCGAGTCTAGCTCACTCCGTTGCCTACGTTTTCTTACTTAGCTTTCAAATATATGATGATGCAGCTAATGAGTCTCATAACTGCCTTGGTATTGGACGATGCGATTATTGAAACTCAGCCCAAGGCGCATGCGCCTTGTTTATTGTCGTGACTATTAAACCCACTAAGGGTTTATGCACCTACCCGCATTACTACAGGTAGGTAATTAATTCGATAGCCCACGAAACGATAGTATTTTTCCAATGAGGGCTTCAATGGGCAAGTGAGGAACCCGGCTGTGATGCGTGCTTCTGCCTCCAAATTTTCCAAAAGCGGGCTTCACCACAATAAGAGTCGTATTAAGAAGCAGCCAAATGCAAATTTTTCAGTAGCGGGCTTCACCGCAATAAGAGTCATATTAAGGAGAAATCGACTACAAATTTTCCAGAAGCACGCTTCACCACGATAAGAGTCATATTAAGGAGAAGGGGCTGCAAATTTTCTAGAAGCGTATTTCACCGCAATAAGAGCCCTATTAAAAGGCCGGCTGCAAATTTTTTAGAAGCGGGTTTCACCACAATAAGAATCATATTAAGGAGAAGCCAGCTTTAGTGCACTCTACGAGTGCGAGCTCCGCCGTCGGACTTCACCACACACAGGCACATACCACGAAAAGAGATATATTTCGCGCACGCTTCTCTTGGCTGATTTTAGCAGCAGTCTTCACGACAATAAGATTATAATTACTGAATAAGCATGCTTTGATTCACTCTTCGCGTTCGTGTCATTTTATTGCAAAAACGGGCTTCCCCATGTTACACATAGTGTACTATAGGGAAAACAGCTTTCGCGTGTGAGCACTCATCTGTGTAAAGGTAGGCTTCGCCGCTATAACAAAAGTATCACAGAGAAACTAGCTTCGAGTCATTAGTACTTGATCTCTAAAACGGGCTTTGCCACGTAAGGGAAGGTGCCCTGAAGAAGCCATCTTTAACGCAGGCTGCTATACTACCTTTTGGCTGCTATACTACCTTTGCAGGCTGCTATACTGTCTATCCATATACATCCATAGCAATATGTGTTCGACTGCATGCGTTCGCCAAAGAGGCCGTAGAACATCATCTTCCCGACAAAAGTGAACGCGGCAGCACTACTACACGTTTCGCGTCAAGGCTTTTAATGTTAAGTTGTAGTGACGGGTAGTTCAAGCGGAGCTGTATACAGTAGAAAGTCTCCGGCGATACACCGTGCATGTATCGCTAGTAAATTTGTTCTCAGTGTGCTGGGCTACCGATCGCTCGAACCAGTCGGCCGGTGCTTTTCTGAGCCTTATGAGAAAAAAAAAAAAAGAAAGGACGGTGACCCTTCTGGTTAGATCGAAACTCTGGTTTCCACCATGATGGAAGGGGCAACAGCAGCGAAATGACTAGACGACAAAAAAGCCGCTCGCATGTTTATTACTTCCCCCTGAATGCCGCTTTCTGGGCCGAAAAGGCGCCCAGACGCAGAGGGAGAAAACGGAATACATTACGTTTCTTTTTTTCCTGTCGGGTTTTTTCGCTGTTGCGGTTGTTTCGCTCTGACGCGATCGATACTGACGGCTGCTCGTACGAGAGCGGCATTCCAAACTACTGATCTGGGAACATCGCCACATTCCAGCGCCCGCAAAATTGGCTTTCGCCGCTGAGAAATGTATACGCACCACGCCTGTGCTTGTACGCGCACGTTTGATGGTTCCATTTAGCGTGCGATGGAACTTGGCTAGGCGTTACTGTTCACAGTGTTCGACAAAGGTGCCGCATGGTGCCCGCTGTGGTAGGAAGGGGTGGAGTTCTGGTCATTACAATATGGGTTAAAATAATGTAGTTGAGCAGGTTAAGCATCAACAGCTTGTCTGAATTAAAGGTTGCGATTGCCCACCCCCTCCCCCCCTCTTTCGCTCATCCAATCAGCAACAGAAGGCCATTGAGAGGCCCATCTGACAAGCCCACGTCCCGAGGCCCAGCTACACGTAGACTTCTTTGCAAACTAGTTGATTCATACTTGTAAACTCGACTTGCTGCACAACCAGCAGGAAAAGAAGGAGTTTACAGGTACAGCTGGTGAACAGGGCAATGCTGTGAGCCTAAGTCACCACCCCCCCTCCCCCCGTACAGACAATGCCACTCCGCTTTGCAGATCTTCGTTTTTGTATCATGTTCTTTAGTTAAGGGCATTTCAGGTACGACGTTAAAGGGATACTGAACAAAATTTTCGCCGCCAAGATTTTCAGCCATATTTAGAGACTGGGTGCTGAAGTCAATAAACACAGCCTTAATTTCAGGCGGAAACTAGCGGAAAATAATGATTTAATGCTTTTCCCACAAATTGCCGCGTCTAGTAGGCCGCGCCGTGAAATAGAGGAAGTGACGTTTGGTGACGTTTAATGCCACCGGAAATGGGCGCGGAAACCTCGCCAGCCGTCGCCCGCGTCTCTCAACCCTCTCTTCTCCCACTACGGTTCCTAGAACCGGTATGATCGGCACCGGAAGCGAACAATGCTCCCGGGTGGGATAAAGACCCTAAATGGTGAGGCACGTCATAGCGCCTTTGCAGAAGGGGTAGAGTGAGATGCAAATGATAGGTGGAGAAATGGAAGTAGCAGGACAGGAAAACGTGCACCCTGAATCCGCCAGGAGGACATTTGACGTCACGGCCGTCGAAGCACAGCCCGCCGGCGCGCGCTGACAATCCTCTAAATATACAGCCAAGTGTTCAAAAATATGTGAAATAAACTCTGTTTATTGGGACAGTCAGGTCTTCCTAGGAGAATTTCGATGTTTTCGTAATTTTTTTTTCCATTTTTGTTCAGTATCCCTTCAATCTCCGGCGAGTGCCCACAATACTTAACTCGGTGGTTTTTTCCGACAGTTAGCAAAATAAACTCAAGCCTTTTCTTTGGAATTTGATAACATTCTTAGGTCACTCA
Organism: Rhipicephalus sanguineus; assembly: GCF_013339695.2. NCBI lineage: Eukaryota > Metazoa > Arthropoda > Arachnida > Ixodida > Ixodidae > Rhipicephalus > Rhipicephalus sanguineus. Next base: position 112,216,680 of record NC_051181.1, read on the forward strand.
ATTCTTTAAGTAATCTGCATAATTCACGATAATATGTATACGGGCTAGGCCTCTCCTAGCGCGGTGACGACAATGCGCTGCTATTGGAACTTCGCGTAGGCTACGGGCCCCCCCCCCCCCCGTCTCTCGCCTGATAAGAAATGTCACTATGATGGCACTCTCTTTAAAACGGGCCTATCCCGTTTTTTCAGATGATTGCGGAAGCACTGAGCATAAATAGACCTTTCCCATCACAAACAGTGGTTTTGTGTTTATTTATTTTTTCCGGCTGACGCGCTGTTATATTGCCTGTATGGTTCATAGGGGCCGAGGAGTCGCGTTTTGCAGGATCTTGCAGCACATACACAATGAACTAGCGATTATATGAAAATTTCCTTTCTCCCTTCCATTCTAATTCACTCAGTCATTGGTGTGGCAAGTGGTGAATGGTGCTTGCATGAATGTCTGTTTTGGTGAAGGCGTTGCAAGAACCAGATTGCTCATTTCTTCCATCCTTGCTTCATTCATTCATTCATTCATTCAGAGTGGGAAAGACTGAGTGATGCTTGCAAGAGAGTGTGATTTGGTGAATTGCAGAAACCCGATCATTCATTCATTCATTCATTCATTCATTCATTCATTCATTCATTCATTCATTCATTCATTCATTCATTCAGAGTGGGAAAGACTGAGTGATGCTTGCAAGAGAGTGTGATTTGGTGAATTGCAGAAACCCGATCATTCATTCATTCATTCATTCATTCATTCATTCATTCATTCAGTCTATGTGGGAGGCGCTGAGGGGCGCTTGCGTGAGTGCGTGTTTTGGTGAGTCGCAGGAGCCCGAGCCCGATGACCTGGTGGTGGGCAGCCGGGCCGGCGCCCGGCGCGTGCTGCTGACGCGCGACCCTCGGCGTGGAGGCCTGGGCGTTCGCGTGGTGGGCGGCAAGCGCATGAGCAACGGCCAGCTGGGAGCGTACGTGGCCCGCGTCAGCCGGCCCGACACGCTGGGACAGCTGAGTGAGGGTGACCGCGTGCTCGAGTGGAACGGCGTACCCCTGACGGGAAAGACGTACGAGCAGGTGCAGCGCATCATGGACACGCACACCACGGGAGACGAGGTCGAGCTGCTCGTGCAGAGGTATCGAACAATCAAAAGTTTATTTCACCAGAATGGTCTTCAGGGCTAAAAGCATGCTCTAGGCATCTTGACTTGATCCCTGAAGACCCCTACATATCACTGATGTGCGCACATAATAGGCACTTTACTCTCTTTGTAGAGTATATATAGCTACAATTTGGGCTTGCTGGGGTTCATTCATCTTTAAAAGTGCGCTAAGTGAACAAAGACACTGCGCAGTACGAAAAAAAAAAAATACGGGACACACGACGTTGAGCGCAATCTTTGCAGACCTAGGTATAACGAGTTGTGCAGGCGATGGCTAAAGCAAGTAGGATTGGTAGTGCTAATGTCCGGACTAGTGGGCATAGGCGTGCATACAAAGTGGGGTTGGGGCGGGGGCTGCCCCCCTTAATACCCCGTCTTTACCCTACGTTCTTATTCTAAGGGGTCTCAGTGGGATGGGGTTGGGAAGAGTAGGGTGAAACTTCGCCCCCACTAATAGGAAGGCCCCTCTCCCCTCTTTCAATCCTCCTCTCTTTATTACTACTCAGTCACCACTCATTTTTGATAAACCAGTGCCTCGTGTACCTGGCCAATTCGTGCTGTTTGCACTACACAGATTGAAACATAAGCAGCGGTCCGCAAAGCGCCAGTATTAAGCTGACGAATTAGGTTTAATTTTTAAATTACCTTTCCATGCTGCCTTCAGCAATATTTGAATACGACTCCATCCTGCCAGGGAGCGAATACTGGCAACAAGACATTTGCACTACCATATACGTATACAGATGGGTAGTGCTCAAGATAAACAATTGAAAGCTCAATTGTTAGGAGAGAGCAATTATTTTGGGCGAACTTGTGGCACGCGATAACGCTTGACAACAGCGCATGTTCTCATACTTTTCTCTTATATCTTTATGCTTTCCAAAAATGAGCGTCCGTTGCATCTAAACGCTTCTCTGTCGCCCTTCTCGTCCACGTCTTCCGCGTTGTTGTCAAACTTAGTTATTACTTTGGCCGTATGAAGTCGTTGGGCTCACGATTTTTTTTCTGAATTCAAGACTGGACATTGTAGTTCCCCCCCTTTTTTTTTCGGAAAAAGAGGCCAATACGCCAGAAACAGACCTTCAGAGCCTCTGATCGAGAAACACATGCTGTGGTTGGTCTGCCATGTAACTTGTCACTTTTTATGATAAACACCACGCCGCTGAAAAACGTAGATTATGTCCAACTGTTTCTAAATGAGAGATGTCATTACCATTCGCAGTGACTGGGACTCCTTCGACAGCCCTGTACCCACACAACGACGACGCCAGCACGGTAAGTCTCTGCAACTGCCGCTAGAGTCGCTCTGAGCGCCCCCTTGTTTGACAATACGTCTCATGTGCCGCCATTTTGGTGCACACCTGGTCTGTATCCAAGGGGTCAATGCTGAATGCTGGTTACAACGATGAGCAACGCTATATGGCCGCATCACTTGGTGCATTCAGTCTTTACGCATAAGTTTAACGTAAAGCCGCTCCAACACTAAGCTTTGGCTAGATACTGAGAAAACTCCCGCGTGTTTGCACCCATCCATCCTGAGGGTTTCCATCCATGCGGACTGCCAAGTACGCCATTCCTCAATTTCTTTTTTAATACTCATGCTAGTGAGACGCTACAGGAGAGTAAAGGTCACACGGTTCCTAATCCATTCGCCTAAGGCGACTCGAAGGCGAAAGCCGTATTTTTTTATGAAACACACAGCGCAAGAACCTACAGGGACACAGGAAGGGAACACACCTGTCCCTGTAGGTTCTTGCACTGTGTGTTTCATAATGCTTCACTAACAAGCCCAAGTTCGCTCTCTTGCAAGCCATAATTGTCGTTTTAGTCTCAGTCGTAGGCCTCAACGCGAGGCGATGTTATCGCTTGTGCCTTTCGTGCGACGGAGATGGCCGGCTCGTTTCATCTCTGCTTCAGCCGCGTTCGTCCCCAGTGTCGCGCAATTTTACTCGCGCGTAGAACATACGATGCGCGGGGCGATGTTATAGATTTGGACTTTAAACAGAACATGACGGCGAGGGCAACAGGCCGTCGAGAGTGTCCACTTAATTGCTATCGCAATAAAAGTGTATGATCACCCGGCGTAGCAGAAGACTCGTGGTTGTTGTTGCCGTACTTATTTTACAAATCTGTGCAGTGATTTCATTTATACAGCATTAGCGAGTACTTGTAGAGAGCCATCTAGCAAAGTAAAAACTACGTATTGGTGCGCTGTATTTAAAAATGCGCCGTCCATTTCATAACTGGAGGTGATTCCTACGGTGTAGTGATACACGCCGTGCGAGTTGTACGTTTGCAAAGAGGTTGGGTTAGTAGCAGGAAAAGGCCACGCTTTGCGTGCTGAATAATTTAAGAAATGCGCCAAAACTCTTCAGTGGTATAGCTATACTAAACGCAATAGTTACGCCACGCTTCGCCAAGGCAGCTGCAAAGGCTAAAGCTGCGAATTTCATCTTCTCTCAAGGCAGGAGAACGCGGTTCGAGTGGAGCCCACCCAACGAATGGCCGCAGTCGACAGCGGAGATGCTGCAAGCGCCACCGCCGTCATCGCTACGCCAATACCGGTCAGTGAGCATGCCGTTGTGAAAGGCCTATATATATATATATATATATATATTATATATATAATATATATATATATTATATTATATAATATATATATATATATATATATATATAATATATAATATATATATAATATAGTTAAAAAAATCAAGCACGTAGGAAAAATTGTTCAGTAAAGGACTGACGTTTCGGCCGCGGGACCGGCCTTCGTCGGAGTCCCGCGGCCGAAACGTCAGTCCTTTTACTGAACAATTTTTCCTACGTGCTTGATTTTTTCAACTTTACTTCCGGGTCCTTTGTTAGCACTTTATTTTATATATATATATACTATATATATATATATATATATTATATATATATATATTATATATATATATATATATATATATATGATTATAAGTCGTGCACAACCCTCACCTTTACAGCGAATGGTGGTTTCAGGCTATATACAAATGTTTAGGACACCTTGCCCTATCACAAAACTAGAAACAACAAAGCTTGGCGTGTGCTTGCCTGACGTATTTCTTTCTTTCTTTCTTTCTTTCTTTCTTTCTTTCTTTCTTTCTTTCTTTCTTTCTTTCTTTCTTTCTTCTTTCTTTCTTTCTTTCTTTCTTTCTTTCTTTCTTCTTTCTTTCTTTCTTTCTTTCTCATTGCGCAATGCCCCCTCCTAACTGTTCTCTTCCTCCATGCGGGGAATTGGACCATCATCCACGTGTTTAGCAGCGCAACAATGAAAACGTGGCAACGCGAAATGACAAGTGACCTCGACAAAAGATCAGATTGCCGTATCAGAAACGGCCGATTGCCGACAACACACGATCGAGAGAGCATCGATTATCGCAAAATGACGCATACAAATACGCATGCGACCGCGGCGCACCTTCGTGGGTCGAATTTCCGAATACGCTCGCCAGCACCGGGTTTTTTCGTGTACGATGCCCATCGAAATCTGTGAGTTATAAGAGATTCGCTTGAAAGGCGGTTCAGCACTTCGGAATGCTCTTGTTATTCGATCCCTTGGCAACACGAGATTCACAGAGACAACCGGAGAGGTCTTAATTATACGCCAGGTAATTAAAGCACCGTTCGAGGCGGCGCCACCAGACCGCATCCTGATTAAGAACGTCCGGGTAATTAGACAGAGCTAGTAGTTGCTCTGTGTGTGTATATGGTTTGAACAGAACTGAAGAGCTGAACAGGCAGACTAAAAATAACGAGATGCACGGCAAGGGCTGCGGCTGTCAACCACGCTTTATTTGTGCGCAAGCGCCTACCATAAAATAGAGCGTGCTTCAGAAAAAATGCATGCGTTCGATGTTCCTTGAATACAGGCAAAAATAAGGGGTTTCTTCGCGATCACTTCTCTAACATCGGATCACTTCTCTAACATCTGAAGAGTTAATTGCCGCTGTGCCGTGCAGCGGCTTGCTTCGGTCTTCCCATTTCCCCCTCCCTCAAGAAAGAAAAAAAAAGAGAAAAGGAAGAAAGAACAAAAGAAACCTAAAATACTTCGCCGGAGCAGTTCCGCAAAGACGCTGAGGGGAAGGGGAGAGGCGGCGCAAATTTCGTTTTGTAGCTTTTCATTATTTTGCAAGCACCACATGGAAACGTATACGTATCTAGGTTGCTGGGAGCGTAGCCAAAGGTTTTTTTTTCGGGTTGTGGGGGGCAGGGGCGTAGCCAAGAGGGGGGGGGGGGTTGGGGGGGTTCAAACCTTCCCCCCCGAAATTTTTCAGTTTTGCTTGCGTATATATACACGCACACATAAAAACACACGCACGAACATACATAAAGTATGGTTGAACCCCCCCCCCGAAAAAAATTTCTGGCTACGCCCCTGATGGGGGGGGGTCTCAACCTCTCTTTATATGTTCGTGCGTGCGTTTGTATGTGCGTGTATATATACACATGCAAAACTGAAGAATTTCAGCGGTGGGGTGGGGGGGGGAGTTGAACCTCCCCCCCCCCCCTCTTGGCTACGCCAGTACTCAGCCGAAATGACGACGAAGAGTGATGAAAGCGTTCTGCGCACGCACTTGCACTTTGCTCGTTGCGAATGGAAATTGACAAATGCCTTACTGAAAGTAACCACGCAGTTTGTGACATTGAGCATTTATGTCTGCTTATTTTGTGACAGGCGCCCAAAGTAGTTTCGGGGAAGCTCCCCTCCCCCTTGAATTTGGGATCCTGCGCATGCAAGCGGCCTTTATCAGAGATGACAGTTGGCCTCGTTGGTGTGTTACTGGCTTGAGAATTATCTAACTATCTGAAAAGAGAACGAAGGACAAGGCGAAGGAAACAGACAGGACGCAGCAAGAAGCGTGATGCCTTAGAAATTCACGTTCGCCGTAAGCTCATGCCTCGTAAACTTAGCTGTTGTTGCCGCCTTTGCATGACTAGCGGTAAAAACACGTCGTGATGCAAGCCTTCAACTTTCCTTAAATTTGTATATCAACCAGCAGCATTACGTGGAGGAACGCAAAGAATCTGGCACATAAGGCCAAGGAGCACGTGCCGTGCCACAGCCGGCTGCAGGGTTATCTGATCCTTTTCATCCTGGAAAACTGCATATTCGCAGCGGTTTTGACGGCTGTTATAACACCTGAGGCTGTGCTTGATGCCATGGGACATTTATAATCTTCATTTTATATATAAAAAAACTTAATTTAATGTATCAACAGATATGTTTATTCGTAGCACACACAGCTATGCGCGACCTAATACAATAAAACAAAGAACGATCAGCCGAAAAAGCGAGATTCCTATTGAAGAAGTGTTAATTGAACATTGCACAGATTACCCGCGTAAGAGTATTACTTAATTGTAGGGTGTGCGCGACAGCAAAGGTTTATAGGCTGCAATCCTCTTTGTTTGTTTCGCGTTGTGCAAGCCGGATCGCAGTCAGAGGAGGCGACATTTCGCCTATATTTCTTAAAAAAGTTTTCTCTCGCTTTCAAGATAAAAAAAAAAAGTATGGCAGCTCGACTACCGTGAAACCTGAGGAAGTGCGTCGCACGGGCACCCAGCGATTCCCGTCCGTAGAGTTCCCACTGCTCCGTTTACCAAAGCGTCAATGACGCCAATGTTTGAGGTAAGCATGTAGGGTTTCCTCGGCACGAGTATAACCTTGTCAGGCAGGTTCACAAACTCGGTGTGCGACGTGTGCGCTACTTTTTGCTGCGCTTTATCGATTTCCTGCTTGTTACGGCAGTTGAAATACGCATCGTCTGCAGCAAGTTCAGTCAGGTTGTTTCCCCCATCAGATGTAGTCACGTAGCGACGCAGCGACGCGCCGGCGCAGAGGCCATGACGCAGGGGGAGAGGCATTCGCTCGCTCGGCGAGGCGGTGGCGCCCGCGCTCTTGCGCCCCGCCTAAGTAGCCCCATGTTTCCGAAACGTTTTAGCGATTTTAAGTTAATTAATGGAATTACTTCTTGGCTATTTCTGTTAATTATATTATATTAGACCTTGTTCGTTCATTTTAACCCGGCTTTTAGCATTGCTAACCTTGTTTGTGGCCTCTGTTGAGCACTTTACTGTGAGCGTGATCACACCACATGAGATGGATGGACGACAAACTGGTCCCCTAAAGTGCTCCGCACTTAAAGAAAAAAAATCAGAGGCGAGAGGCTACGTTACCTCGAGGGGTGTAGCCTCGTGCTTTCGATTTTATTGGGATAGCAATTATATGGACACACCCGACGGGTTTTTGCCGTCGCCGTCATGTTCCGTATATGTATTGCCACGCGCGCTTCTTTTTGTCATTTTTATGTAACTAGTCTGTTGCACGCGTAGCCGCCGCCTTGCGCAAGCCGCGCCCTAATGTCTGGGAACCTTCCAGATTATCTTAGAATCTTCTTATAAGCTTGAGCGCGCAAACGCAAACAGTTGAGATTGTTCTCGAACTAACGCGGCCACCAGCGATAAAGCTCGAATGTTCGATGCCGCATCTATAAAATGTCGGCGCGCCTTGCCGCGGTTCAGTTTATCAACGGCCGACGCTCTGTTCGCCGCTATCAGTACAGTGTGTATTGCTTTAGTTTGACTTTCCGTTTCCCGGCCACAAGTTCGGCCAAATAAAGAGTTTCATCTTGGACACGCCGACTGATGCCTTTTCCAAGCCACGACCCCGTGACACTATGTATATACAGGGTATGTCCGAAAAGCAATGTCAGTGAGTCTATTAAAAATATGCATTGATCAGATCAGTATAACACATTTAAGGATTTCAAAACAGGTTCCTAGCTCCTGCGGCGCTACACCGCTTCCAGTAAGATTTCCAGGCATCGAAGGCGTTACGGTAGGTCGCCTCCGGAATGTGCTTTAAAGCCTTGGTGCAAGCCTCTTTGACTTTGTCAACTCTCCCGAAATGATGCCCTTTCATGCAAGTTTTCAAGCGAGGAAAGAAAAGGAAGTCTGGAGGAGCTATGTCAGGAATGTATGTCAGCTGGGCAATCCTTGGCACCTTTGAATCGACAAGGAAGCGGGTCAAGACGAAGGCGGTGTGGACTGGCGCGTTGCCGTCGGTTATGGTCGTTGACGGCCACCCAGCGGGGGCTTCATCACTTACCTCTTTACGACCTTCTAAAAAAGCCTTATGCCGCCGGTACACTTGATGTTGTGACTAACAATAATCGCCAAAGGTCTTTATCATAGGAAAAGTTTCCACTTCGGACTTGTTAAGTTTCACACGAGGCATGATGACAATCCTTTCAGGGGCGTAGCCAAGGGGGGGGGGGGGGTTGGGGGGTTCAACCCCCCCCCCCCGAAAATTTTCAGTTTTGCTTGCGTATATCGGCATGCACACATACAAACGCACGCACGAACATACCTAAAGTATGGTTGAACCCCCCCCCCCCCCGAAAAAAATTTCTGGCTACGCCCCTGAATTAGGGGTGTGCGAATATCAAATTTTTCGAATACGAATCGAATACGAATATCCACCTTCGAATATCGAATATCAAAGGAAAAATGCCTCCACAGTAACAATATTTTATTTAACCTGTAGCTATTTGAAAAAAAAAAAAAAACATTAACAACCTGACTGGCAACACAACATACACTGCTATCTCAAGAACACAATGTCCAGGATAGCACAATGCACATCACAACACAAGCAAATATCACGGCTCAATGAAAGTAATGACTAGGTGTTATCATGAAGAAATATGAGTTGCTCCACATTATCAGGCAGCAGGCGCTCCCTTCTAACCAACGGTACTAGAACCAATGTTCTAGTAACGTTGTTTCTAACAGAGACACCCCCCCTCCTGCCACTGAAAAGGCACGCTCGCTTGGAACAGAAATGGCTGGTATAGGGAGGTACATGGGGCAAAGCTTTGCCAGACTGGGGTATCCGATGGTTCCTACAGTCCGCCACCAGTCACATGGGTCACTGTCTTTCTTCAGAAGTGGTCCCGCATAGTGAACAAGTGGTAGTGCGGCACGTTACGGCCGCATAATATTGAAAATGCACGGTTACATGATCGCTAACAGCGCTGCACGTCGGAGATGCACCAGCAATAAATCATACGTATTGGGGCGCTCGTCGCAGGCAGATATCGTGCCTCCGTGTACTCTCTCTTCTATTATCTTTTATCCCCCCTTACCCCTTCCCCCAGCACAGGGTAGCCAGCCGGTCTAAGAACTGGCTAACCTCCCTGTCTTTCCGCTTGTTTCTCCTTCCTTCCTTCCTTCCTTCCTTCCTTCCTTCCTTCCGTGTACTTACGATGTGTATCACTCCTCTCGGCAACGTTTTTAGCGATACGAACGACGGAGCAGAAATGTGGAAGACGAGTTATTTTATGCACGATAATCGAATCGCATATTCGAATTTTTCGAATATCGAAGTTATCGAATATTCGAAACTTTTCGAATACACGATTTTCGAATCGAATACGAATGTCTCGAATGTAATATTCGACGAATATTCGAAACTTTCGAATATTCGCACACCCCTACCCTGAATCCTTTGTTCCAACGAGCGCTGCATTGTGGCTTGCACGGAAAAGTCTCCTTACTCTCCAGATGGTAGCATACGACAGTGCGACCGCACGTACGTAAGCTAACTTTCCCTCCACCAATATCAAGTGGTCATAGCCTGTTGTGAGGTGTAAACGCTTTAAATTTAATCATTGACATCACTTTTCGGACAAACCCTGTATAAATATAAAAGCCAGAAAGAAAAAAAAATTACACCATCTCCCGCTGAAGGGGACCATGAGGCGATGCGAAGCCGGAGCACTTGCGCGATCGCGTTCCATTGGCGTTTGTTGGGCATGCTACCGACCTCGCGTGGTGGAACGCGAATAGGAACGCTACGCGCGTCGTGTCTTCCCTCTAGCCTGGCCGTTAATTCTCACAGGACGAGCGGGGAACGCGGCCGACAGGCGCGCGAGAGGGGGGCAGCGTAGAAGAGGAGAGAGAGGAGGAAGGGACGCGCATGCGCTGGCGCTCATCGCGGTGGTGCGTAGGAGAGAATTTCGGCATGTCGAGCCCGCATTTCAGAGGAGTCAACCGAAGCAAGCGCTGGAAAACGCGCGCAGCGCTCTCCCGGCTTGAAGGAGAGGAGACTAGAGGAGAGTAGCGCATGAGCCGCGAGAGCAGAAGCGAGAACGCAGGAGAAGCGCAAGCAACTGCTGGGAGAGAAGTGGAGAGAGTAATGCGCAGCTGTTGGGGAGAGGGAAGGCGGAGAGTTGCGGACAAGCAGGCCGCGGGACATACCCCCGAGCAAGAGATGCTTCGCATCTAAAATAATTGAGACGAAATATTTCCCGAAGAGCGCGACCGGGGCATTCGAGCCTGCGACACCTCGCTCCGCAGCGCGCCGTGTTAGACAACTCCGCCACGCAACTCACATGCTCCAGCGTGCTAACGGCAAGCTATTTATATACGCCATTTACCGCTGGCGGTACGCAGAGCTCGGTGGTGCTTCAGCGTGTTCACTATCACCCGCGAGATGGCGCGCTTTAAAGGTCGTCGCTCCGCGCCTGTTTCGCAGGAGTCGGGATGCGCGCGTCCGATCTGTACCTTGCCCTACAGGGCGTGGTCCCCCGTGCTCGCGCGCTTCGTGAGGAGGGAGGTTTGTACGTTTTGTGCTATCACCGCAAAGTTTTCGTTGAAGCTATAGACCGCACGAAGGTCACTTCGCTCGCTGCAGCCGCCGTATTTGTGCAAGGAGTGCGCTGCTAGCTAGAAAAGCCAAAGTAGGGGCTAGCTGATTGTGCGTAGTCGACATTTGCAGCGCCCTGCTCTAACACAAAGAAGTAACAACTGTTACAGTTATTAGTTTACGCTCGTCCCGTGTATACCTGAGTGTGTTCTTTTCTTGCGTCCTTTTTGTTTGAGCAGCGCGCTGCAATTGTCGAACTGTGACAGTTGTCAGTTCGCGCTCGTGCTGTGTGTTCTTTTCATGCGTCTTTTGTGCTTGAGCAGCGCGCTGCAAGTTTCGAGCTGCTTGCCGTTCATCGTGTGACATTCCAATTTGTTGCTATCACATTCTTTGCTTCACCCTTGCGGCGAAACTGACTTTTTTTTTGTAAATGCGCTCTTACAAATTTATTTAGGTTTCCTACTGTGATAAGCCTCCTGAACTTATTAGCTCAAATGTAATTAACTGCTTCTTGCTAGATAGAACCTGTTTCCACGTAGACTAATTACCATGTATCACTTGGCCGCCGATGGCATGTCTCGTCAGTGGAAGTGTCCTTTATTCGAAACGGCTATTTTTTTTTATACTGCGATGAATTGACATGCCCTTAAGGGATACTGAACAAAATTTTTGCCGCCGAGATTTTTCAGACAGATTGAAAGATTGGGTGCTGAAATCGGTAGACACAACCTTCATTTCAGGCAGAAACTAGCAAAAAATAATGAATTTAATGCGTTTTTCATAAACTGCCGCGTCTAGCGGCTGCACCTTGAATTAGAGGAGGTGACATTTAACGTTCCCGGAAATGGGCGTGCCAACCATGCCAGCCGTCGACCGCGTCTCTCAACCCGCTCCACTCCCACTACCGTTCCTAGAACCGGCACGAACGGCACCGGCAGCGAACATTGCTCCCGGGTTGGGTTAGGGTGAGAGCGGTCAACGAGGCACCAAATAGGGGTATTCAGACGGGGGACAAATCCTTGGGGGATAAAGGCGGAGCCTAGTGACGTCAGCTCGCGAGAATTCTCCACAAATGTCCCCCAGTCACACGGACAAGGCGAACGGAGGGGGAGACCAGTGTACCAGACTACTCTGGTGCATAGGCGTGCGCAGGGTTCCCCATCAGGGGGGGGGGGAAGGTTCATTGCAGCGCCCCCCCACCCTACTAAGTCAATGTGTGGGGCAGATTTTGCGCCCCCCCCCACTTAGGTGATTAGGGGGGGGCGGCCGCCCCCCGTGCGCACGCCTATGCTCTGGTGGCTTGTACAGCGCGTTTCACCAGCTGCAGACTGGACACCCACTGCCGCTCTCTGCCGGAGCAAATGCAACACTGTGGCCAAACAAGAGCCCGAAATTCCGCTACATCCCCTACCGCAGGGGAATCGTTTGTCCTGTCGGGGAATAGGTACCCATGTCCTCTGAGGAAGCGCGGGAAGGTCGCGCCCACTCGCTAATCCGTGAAGTCGCGTGATCCGCAATCACCCCGTGTCTCCCGCGCATTTCTCCCTCGTGTGAATACCCTTTAGGTAGGGTCGGCACATCTCAGTGCATTTGTGGAAGGGGTAGAGTGGGATGTAAAGGAGAGGTGGAGAAAGGTAAGTAGCAGGACAGGAAAACGTGCACCCAGCATCCTCCGTGTGGACAATTGACGCGGCCGTCGATACGTAGCCCCGCGCACGCTGACAATCCTCCGAAAATACAGCAAACTGTTCAAATATACGCGAAATAAACTGTTTATCGGAACAGTCGCGTCTATCGAGTGAATTTCGATCTTTTCATTTTCTTTCTATTTTTGTTCAGTACCCCTTCAAACCTCGGTTTTGTCTTAAATAAGTACTGACACGATTTTGAGGCATCGTAAAAGGGACGTTTTTCGTTTCCTTGGTGTGCAATGTTAACGCTCTCCACACACCGGAGTCAGACAACGCGTATAAAATATTTTACTTTGATTTTAAAGTTTCCGTCGCTGAACATCAGCAAGCCAGCTCCACCGCAATGGACATTATCGCGACGAGTCAACACAGTTCCACTAAATTTGCGAACTCTGCGTCCTGCATGCAGCCTAAATCGCAGAAATCACTGTCGTGGTCACTGGACGCCAATAAACTCATCGCTGCTTACGTGCACCAGGAGCAGGTGACGGCTCTGCCACTAGTACGTTGCGAGTTAGTCTCCCCGTGACGTCACACTGCCATGACACGTCACTGAGAAGCCACCTCCTCGATATCGAAACCGAAAGTGTCTTTTTAAGGTAGCGCTATTAAACGTATATTCGATGCATTCCCGAGCACCGCAATACTCTTTTTAGGGTTCTCGACACTAGTGCTTTTATTTGGAGCGACAATCCGAAAATATTTAAAATTCGTGTCAGTACACCTTTAACAGTAGCCTACTGCATATGCAGATGTTGCTAAAAAAGTTTCATATTGTTGCTAGAAAAGTAACATTCTTTCAGTCATATTCAGTGCACTCCAGTACCTCGTTCGACACCCATAAGTAGAACCAGACTTTGTGCGTCTTTCTTTTTTCTTCAGGAAGCTAGGCACTGCAAAACTGTCCAATCAATTTGTTCCGAATCTGTTATTGGCTCAAGGTTTTATTCGTAGCGAGTATAAGAAGAGACTTAGGACCACTACTATGGCACAGTCACAGAAGCTCCACCCTTATGAGAACCTCTGATGATTCTTTTCGGTTGATAGCTGACACTTTCTAACCCAGCTAGTTAATTGTGATGGAGAGCTTATACTTGGCTCAGTTTGTTGCAGTTAGAGCTTGAACAAGCAATGGCAAAAACATCTGTAGTGCTATACTTGCAATTTGTACATCTAAGAAGTGTACCCACATGCAGATCCAGACTGAGGTCCATAGAAGTCTAGTGACTCAAGGGGTCCAAATATCCCGACCAACCCCCCCCTCCCCCCCAATGGGCAAACCCAGAAAAATGTGTGTTAAGATAGTGGCTATACATCCTTAAAAAAATAAATGCATTGACTGACATAAGTCTCTTTTCTCCGGATACCTTCTCACTGCAGTGAAGACAACTTCAATGAAGACATTTTTTTAGAGAAATCAAATATGCATGCAGGGACAGGTAAAACATTGAGGTTCCTTCTAGTTACTATGTGCATGCCATCGCCTATAAGATAAGGACGAAATGCGTAACGATGCAGCTGCATAACGTGGGCATCCCCAACTCCAAAAGCTAGCTGCAAGACCTAGCTGGTGGTTGGGTAGATGTGAATGTTGCGATGATTATGGATTAGAAGATGATGCTCAGTTACAGCACTTCAGTTTAGGGCACTGAACAATGCCTGCCTTAATGTTTGTTTGCAATGCAGCGAGTGACAAAGGATAAAAAGAGCAAAGACAACAGTGTGGCATCCCAGGCACTCACTTTATTCCATACCTCCATTTAAAAAAAAAAAGATAATTATAATAAGGCCTGCCCATGCAGGCTATCACACACACACACATCATGCCCGCTTGCTTACGCTGTACACATACAATGCGCCCAGCAGCAACCGACCCGTTTTCCTCTTGTGCAATTTCTACCTACTTCCCTGAAATGGTTGCAGGGATGCTTTGCAAGTGTAAGGAAACGAGCTCGTTTGCAGGTCATGGAAAGACGCTCATGTTATACATTACTCACATACTCTTCACAATCAAAGAAACAGGAAAAAAAAAATGTCTCTTGATTCGCGTCTTTACATTAGCAATGAGTCCTGGAAGTCCAGAGCAGGGTCCCGAGAAATTGAGAGAAAAAAAAAGTCAAGATAAAAGAAGCCGTCCAATATGCTGCCCGAGGAGTGACTTGATGCAACCACATTTCTTTTCCGCAGGGCATCATCGGCGTCTGTGGCACAGCATCAGCAGCTACAGCCGCGGCGGCGGCGTGGTCCGGATCCGTTGGCGGGCCGGAGGAAAGTGCAAGTGCCTTGAGACCCCACGGAGGGTCCCCATTTCTTCTTCCAGAGGCGCATGCAGATGGCGCCAGTTGGGGGGAATGTCTAGCAAGCACGAAGTTGAGAGGGAGGAGCAGAAGATATGATACATACACAAGTGATCACAAGAAGGAATAAAACCTAGGAGGCGTCAGCTGGGGGTTGAGGTTGCGGTTGCGGCGGCGGTGACAACTGCGGCGAAGACGACGTCCTGGCTGGTGGTTGCGGCTGTGGCTGCGGTTGAGGCTGCGGCTGCGCCTGTGGTTGTGACTGCGCCTGGGGCTCGGGCTGTTGGCGCGTGGAAGCCATCCAGACCCGGTGCTCCTCCTGGTAGCCCAGCAGCGGAATCACGAACACGCTGATGTCGTCGATGGTGGCCGCTCGGTTGTCCACTGTCCGCCAACTCCGTTCCTTGAGCTTGCCCCGGGAGTGCATCACAAGGTCCTGGGCGGCGGAGATGTACCTGCGCAGCCCATATGCACACAGTGCGTTCACAGACTGCTCTGCCACGCGACACCAGCAACTGCTAGTTGCTGCGTGGTCTCGGGCAGCGCGACCGACACCGTACTGACGGTGACGACACGACGACGACGTGGACCAGACCGGAATGTACGAGGGGTGGGGGGGAAACGATGGCGCACACCCCCACACCTTCCACTTTCCTATTCTATCTCCGCCACTCCCTCCCCCTTCCTCCCACTGAAACAGCCGCAGCTGCTAATCCGTGTTGTACGCTCAAACGTTACGCGAATGCGTTTATTCTAACGAATGCCAGGACCGCAATGGACATTACCTATTATTTGCAAAAAAAGCTGCAGTTGTTTGCCTACTCTCGAAACTGGGTTCTTCGAAGTGTCGCCTGTGTGACTTCTGTTATACCAGTTGCTTTTTGAAAAATGATACACTGACGATACTCTGCAAGAATCTTCAACTTCTGAGCCCGCGAGCAAGGAGCAACGCATACTTGCATGTTCAGGCACACTGCTTGCATTATTGTTCAGTACAATTTCAATTGGATTACTTTTAACTTCCATCAAGAATGCTGCTCATGACAGTAAAATTGCATTAACCTATTCCATGTATTTGTCAAATTTGTAAATACTTTCCGTCCACCACTGATTTACAAAAATTTTTCTTGGACATTCACCATTCCAATAGCGATGATGAGTACATCAAAAAAAAGTTTTTTGCCAAATGCACCAATGCCAGTTCCAAATATGGGAAGCTTCCTTTCAACGTGACCTGGGTTACACGAGACAATCTGGATAGCAAAATTATCGTTTGCATGACACTTTTTTTTTTTTTTTTTCGCTTTCAAAACCAAGTCGGCGTGCATGTCCTGCGTTGACGTGCGTCAGGCAAGCTCTGCTTACAATAATC
Organism: Rhipicephalus sanguineus; assembly: GCF_013339695.2. NCBI lineage: Eukaryota > Metazoa > Arthropoda > Arachnida > Ixodida > Ixodidae > Rhipicephalus > Rhipicephalus sanguineus. The sequence goes on from NC_051181.1 coordinate 112,232,863, forward strand.
CACGATGCCTCCACACCCCTCAAATGCTTTACTAACTGTACAAAGTTTGGCTTGCCTACTTCGACGTAGTAAAAGAAGGGCTCTCACAATATTAGTCTTAAAATGGCCTTTCGGATGCATTCACTCCTCCGAGACGGGCCAGTGCTCATCACCCACGTAGGTAGACCTTGAGCAAACTTTCGAGGACTAGAAGACCCTTTTCCCCCTCTCTTTACCGATCCCCGTGCAGTATGTGGTAACCGTACTGCAGCCAGTTTCAAACGGCGGTACGCATTATGCATGTACAGAAATGACTATGTGCCGAGCATACTGGGTTGTAGTTGTACACGAAATTATTCGCTCGCTCTCTTTGATGGCCGCTCATATCAAACAAAGGTACTGCCTCTTCCAGTGCATCAGCGCGCCTTCGGTTTTTTGCTGCACGAGTACGAGATTGGCTACCTCATCTTGTATTCCGCGGTGGTAAGCCAGAAACTACTATATAGCCTGTATAATACTAATGACGAATGGAAAAAAAATTTTTCTGCCGTTTTGTTGCTCCCGCCTTGGGTGAATACAACACTGTTGCTGCGTCGTCTTTTTCTTCGGAAAAATAATAAAAAATATGGTAGTACACGTGCTCTTTCCCATCTTCCTGGTGTGTCCCAAACTGTTTGCATGTATCTGTCCCCCGTGCGTAACCCTTTAATTTTCAAGCTCAATCTAAGTCGGCTGCAGAAGCCTAGTGTCTAAGACGCCGCGCTGCCGAGGTTGAAGTTGCATGTTCCAATGGCAGACATCGCAGCCACATCTCAATGAGGCCAAAATGTGAAAACATGCATAGTTTAAAAGCATAGGCGTGTGCACAGGGGGGGGCAGGGGGGGCGGCCGCCCCCCCTAATCACCTAAGAGGAGGCGGGGCGCAAAATCTGCCCCGTACATTGACCCTTCTAGTCACCTAAGAGGGGGAGAGGGGCGCAAAATCTGCCCCATACATTGACTTAGTAGTGTGTGTGTGGGGGGGGGGGGGCGCTGCGATGAACCTTTGCCCCCCCCCCCCTTATGGGGAACCCTGCGCACGCCTATGTTTAAAAGCACATTAAGAAGTTGAAGAGTCCCTGACTACACTAACGGTGTACCTCATAATCAGACTTTTTATTTTTTTCACGTCAGCAAACCGTCAGCGTCAGCGACACTTATTCCACAAAATTGGTACACATAATGTGCTGACCCCCAAAACATATACTATATGGTTTATCTTTCATTTTTAGTCGGAACATTGAACAATGTAACATGTTTAGAAATGGAGACTTGCACTTAAAATACGCGAACGATATTTTCACTTTGAAAAGGCAAAGCAGGAAGGACTATAAACTCCTAACGAGTGCTTTTCAACCTGACTGATAACAGCAAAACTCTAGCCTGGATGATTATTGGAAACTTTGTCTCGCGACACTAGCACTCATCGTACAAGATGGCGAAATGAGTGCAGCTTGCAGCTTGAAAGTTAAAGGGTTGACGTTTTTTTTCAGCCTCAAGAAGCTATAGCAATTTTAGCAGGGCGGCAAATAACATGGTCCACTGTATCAAAAACTAAACGCTGTGCGGAGCTGACGATGATGGTGATGTGACTGAGGTTGTGTGATGTTTCACTGCGTGCACATTTTGAGGCCTGTCCTTTCTACCAGCTGATTCTTTGTTCCATTTAAGTTTGTGTCGCATCTGGTGCTGTACTCAAACCTCGGAGCACAGGACACAGTGCGCGGTAGTCCTTTGAAAACAATTTATTGCAAAAAAAAAAAGGCTGCCTTAATGTTGCAACGAAGTTAGCTATAGTTACCTGGTTGTGAATGCAGTTCAGTTGTACTAACCACACCTGTACAGCTACACTTACCGACCAAATGTAACTAGGCCACTTTCTATTTGCTTTACGAACACACACCGAAGCCATCTAAGAATAATGCATTTAGTGATGTAACCGGAGTACTACTACAAGTCACTTCCCTAGTTTTCTGACGGCTTAATACTCTCTATCTCTTAAACTTATTTTTTTTTTCTTCAAGGATACTACGCGCACTTTAGAAAGCAATGAATCGACTGCACTGTATACTACAGTGGTGCGAAGGGTAGTAAATGCCACTAATGAAAAATTTTGTGCGACCGTGAGCTCAAGCCTATGGTATTCTCTCATGCAAAAGCATTGTTGGTAACGTCTGTTTGTCAAAATAATCCCGCCAGGTGATAAAAATCATAGGGTTAAAATAACAGTGCACTTAATTGCGGATAAAGAACCCGGTGCTTAATTTAAAAGCCTTCTCATTACATGGACAGGAGGCAAGACGAAGTGCAGCTAAATTTAAAACACGCTTATTCCCTAAGTTTCCGCTTTGCAGGAGCCCTGTCCTCACTAAACAACAGTCGTTACGGCAACCGGCGTGTTAATGAGACTGCTGTTGCCACGAGAAATCGGTAAACTCATTTATAGAATAGGAGTTCCATGGACATGTGGTCGCCTTTTGAAGAGGTACTCCACGGCCTGAACTTAGCTGCATATGCATTTCGGACAGTCTCGAAACTGAGCATTTTTGTGTTGGCAAAGCATGACCGCTACTTGTACATATAAACTTGTGCAATAGGCTTCGTTTGTGATACTTTCGTTAGTAATTTACTTTCAAAGTGCTATGCGGTGTTCTGAATGCTGCTTGTTTTCAGAGCGCAGAAGATGAAGACAGAAAAAAAAAAAAAGAGACTTTAGTCGCGCTAGTGGCTCGGAAAGGTCGGACACGAAAGGACATGGAAGAATCAAGGTGCTAATTGACCCTGGGCACAAGTAACAGAAGAAGCGATGCTGGAAGTGAATTCAACGCCCTGTAACAAATGTTGCATATGCTCATATGATCTCTGTAGATGCTGCAGCAACTACAAGTAAAGGCATTACATGTTTGCTCATAAAAACGCTCTGGTTTTCTTTTTCTCACGGCCATTACACTTGACATTCTGAAGGGACAATAAAGTGAAACACTGAATCAGTTTAGACTAGGCATGTGCGAATATTCGAGCACTTCGAATATTTGAATGAATATTAAGATTTCTGAACTCTTGACACGAATTTAAATTATTCGAAATGAACGAATAGGTGTATATTAGACCGCAGGTAACCCCCCTGTAAAGGCGGTTTCACTGCATCGTAGGAGTGCTATGCCGTGAAAACACCTGTACAGAAAAAAAACCCGCGCTGCCGCAAAGCCCCAGTTCAAGGTTGAATGAACATATTACCCTCATACCGATTATTTATTTCTTAAGTTTAAAGGCTTGTTATACAAACTTATATGCGATAAGAATAGGAAATTTTAAATGTAACATATTTTACCGTTTATCACTAGCATCCTATTGAAATTCAGATCCTGCTACTATCCAAAGTTGCTTCCACTTTACTATAACCAAAGAAGTGATATTCACACATGCTTTGTTCCAAACTTTAAAAATATTGTGCAGGTTAGCTGGGTCATGACAAATATGCTCATTTTTCTTTATGTCATATATACAATTTGAACTATTTGATTCAAAATTATTCTAACAAATAACGATTCGCTTCGAAACTAAAATATACTATTCGCCCATCCCTAGTTTAGAGGCTTTTACTTTTGGGTCTTTTATAGCAGAGTCTTCTTGCAGTGAAAGTGTATGCTATTAGTATTCTTGAAATGTAATTTACTATTACAAGGGAAAATAGGTTTTTTTCCCCGCAGTATGTCCCTGGTGGATAGTTTATCACAGGACAATGGAAAGAGAACGAATGACAAGAACAGGAACACGTAGCATACAGTAATGCTTGCTACTAAACAAAAAGAGTTATGAGTAAAGACACAGCAGAACACTGCAGCTAGCTCAATTGCTTACCTGAACTTGAAACGCTGAGTGTCGCTAGCAGGGAAGTGGTCAAGCGATTTGAGCACAATTTGAGCTGCCCTGTCATTGGGCAGCACATCCCACAGGCCATCTGTACCCATGACGAGTACGTCGCCATCCGTAAGCTCCTCCGCACAGACGTCAAAGATGCGAACCTGCATGGGCATTGTATTAGCGCCTTTACTTCGTGATGACAGGAAGGCAAGAACAGAATGCATGCAAATAAAAAACATGACCGGTTTCACAACCCACCAGTGGCGACGTTTACACCTTGAGGAGGGACTCCGCACACTATCAACCATGTGAGCAAATAATGCTCGAATCTCCTTTAAAGTTGATATTCACACTAAAGATGCGGTTCATCTTGCCTTGAGCAGAACAACCTATCAAATGCCAATGCTCTGCTCACGCACTATAAAGGCCCAACCCTATATGCGCGAAAATGCACGCGGCAGCGACGAGCGATGCTATGAGCGACGAAACGAGCCGTTCGTGCGACGTGTCGCGTGGTCGATTTCGCGCGATCGCTCGGTTTTTCAGATTTGGAATCTGTCGCTCGTCGCCCGGAAGCGTTGTGCTCAAGCAGCCAATAGCAAAACACCGGAACAAGATGCATCAGTAACGTGTTGCTGATTGCCACCACTTTCTTATCGATGCGCATCAACAACAATGTTCATCAACATGTTCACCAACATGGCCAACGGCAACGAGCGCAACGTTGACGTTGTTGAACGTGAACGTGCGTTACAGGACCTCAGGGACGGGAACTACAAGTCCCGCGGCGTCTGTGACGCGGCTTGGCGGCACGTAGCAGCAGTGATGGGATCGAAAAAAATGCTACAAGACAATGATAAACATTTTATGTACCATTATGCAACAAAACATCATATTTTCCATTGCATACCTCTGACGACGGGCCACTTTTGGTACGAGTAAACGCCCTCATGCTAGCAACAGTGGAGATCGTTCGCCGAAGCCGTCGTGTGAATGGCGTTTGCCCATCCAAGCGACCGCTTGCGCAAAGACGATATATGTCGCGTCGCTCGTCGCTGTCTCGTGCATTTTCACGTATATGGGGTTTGGCCTTAATGTCTCCATTGCAATCAGGACCTTCCAATGAATTTGCCATGGTTTCACAACCCACCAGTGGCGACGCTTACACCTGGAGGAGGGATTCCGCACACTATCAAGCATGTGAGCAAATAATGCTCGCATCTCCTTATTGGAGTTGGTATTCACACTAAAGATGCGATTCATCTTGCCCTGAGCAGAACAAGCTATCAAATGCCAATGCTCTGCTCAAGCACTCTAATGTGTCCATCGCAATCAGGACCTTCCAATGAATTTGCCATGGAGGCATCAGTCGGCTAGAGGGTCAACCATTGTTGCTCTAAAGGCAGTGCGCTGGTTCCCACACAGACAAACACAAACGCACGAGCGCTCATGCTCATCTCTTTTTGTGTTGCTTCATGCATAAACAAGTGCCTTTAGAATAAACTGCCTTTAGAATAAAGATCATCCAATGCTGCTCTCCCAGTATGAATTTTATTGTAGGATTTCATTCACTTCTAACAGTGCACCTCCTTATTTTGAGTGTGCTGTATCCTTTTCCTTCCGCATTACTTCTGGTTATCAGGCCATTAGCATTTCCCACTCTGTGGCCATGCCAAAAAGGTGAGTTAACTGGAAAGATATACAGTCGATCCCGGATATATCGAACTCGAAGAGGACCGCGAAATAGTTCGATATATCGATAATTCGAAATACGAAATATGCGTATTTAAGGCTTTAATTAAAGCACTGCAGGCCTCGACAGTTTTCTGAAATCGTAAAACGCACGAACATGACGATTCGCTCACATATGCTAAAGAACAAGGCGAGAACTTCTTTTGCAAGTTAGCGCACTTTATTTCGCATGAAAAAAGTCCGTCAACTTGTCTTGCTTCTTGCGCGCCGTGAATTCATCAAGTCATCGTCAATATTATTGAAGCTTTCCAAATAAGTAAATTCAGCACCTTCCGCCACAACAGCGGTGATCGACGCTGAACGCTGATGCGAGCTCTGCAGCGCGGTAAAGGGTAAGCGGTGGCAGAGGCGGCTGGCATCTTCAAACCGCACGGGTCCATTTCCGCAGCACCGACAACGTCAGCTCTGATCTCGGCATCGATGCAGTCAGAAACAGCTACGTCGTTATCTGCACCGATGAAGTCACTCGCAGTGCTCCCGTCCGATACGGCGCCCGGAAACGCTCATAAGTCGCAAAGTTCACCGACGCACCGTATGCCGTAGTCTGCGGTCATGACGCGCCCAAAGTCGTCACCTGGCACCAAGGCCCGTAAGGAAACAGTGCACGACGGTGCTTTACTTGACGTCGTTCCAAGCACCGGTCATCATTTTTATCGCTACGAGCGGGACAATGTTTAGTTCGACTCCCGAATGACGATTTATCAAGAACGAAGCGCGAAGTACACATTCCGCTATAGTGCCTAGAATATACTGGCTAGTGTGCTGAGCGCGCGCTTTGGCGTGGCCATCGCGCTGATGCCTTCCCACAGTCACCGCATGGCGGCGCTGCGACTCGCTAAGGTCCATCGCGCGTCGGCGGCTCCTGCGCTTGCAGCTGCGTAGCACGGCGCTTTCGCTTTTAACCAGACTCGTCAAAACACGCGATGAAGAATGAAATATTGCGCCAAATTATTGCCCGCAGAGCTGAACTGGTTGGGCACTACAAAACCGAAGCTTTTCACACACGTGCTAGTTTCCGCGACTCTGTGCTTCACCGCGAAAGCGAAGGAAAAATCGCAATCGATATATCTGCCAGTTTCAGCTAGTTGACACGTGAGACGCAAGTAAATCGTGTTGGGATGGCTCACGGAATTTCGATCGCGATCAAGTCCGACTCGAATTCTTCGCTTGCTATGAAAATTCGCTGGCGATTTTACTCGCAGCAGGGTGCTTTGAAGGGCAGTTGTTTTTCTAATCTTATTCCGAGCGCGAAGCTGGGACGAAGGCTAAGAACAAAAGACTTCATCCCGTTTTCGCGCTGTTTTCAAGCGATTTTACTCGAAGTGATAAGTCAACAGCAATTCGCACTTCTCAGTCGTGGTCATATTTTAGTATTGCATCACACTCGGTATGATGCACCATCATGGACTTGCGAGTGGATCATGCGCCGTCGGATCGGTGGCTACGATAATTCTCGCGAGCAGATATTTCACCCGGAGCGAGCCGACAGTAATCGCAAATTCCCGTGTTAACGCTGGTATTACGCAAATACACTAATATTTCTTGCAAACATTATGACACAAGCTTTTGCACGTTGTTCGCTTTCACAAACAGGATGAATTTGCTCACCCAGCCGCTGCAGACATATCAGCATAGGCCCTATACTTTCGGATCGATTTGTTCGATGTTTCTGCAGTTCAGCTGTGCCTACTGCATTGTTGTACTTCATGAGTAAGTCTGTAGTTAACAGAGCATCGTTATACCCAAATTGTAGGGTGGGGTGGTGGTCAGTTTCACGTGTCTTGCGTTTCCAGCATGGCATTCCTTATTTCTAGACCACATGCGATGAACACAAGCCAGTCTGAATAGGATTCACTACTCATATGCATTTTATTTGAAAGGCATCTGCTCAATTCAGAAAAAAAACATTACGAATGTGTCCTGGAGCTTGAAATTTCATTTTAACAGAAGGAAGGTAAGTGCAAAGAAACCGAACAGGGGTCATAGTCAAGATCGACATCTCAATTAGATAATTTCATTAGTCTAGGACTGTGATGGGCTGAAATATTGCCTGAAAAAATCAAGTGCAAGGCACCTTTGTGAATATGGGCTCTTGTTTTAACCGCAATGGACTAACAGTTTAAGGTGGGGTGAGACTTCCTTTCGTAAAAAATTCAATTTCGGAATTTAAAAATTACCTGATACAGCATTTCTTTATATTTCAGAAATAAATATATCACATGTCGGCACTCACCGTTTCAAAAAGAATTTTAGGTCCTTTTTCTTTGACACATTGGCAGGTAATTCGCGCGTACCCCTACGTTATTTCTGCGTTTTTCTCAAAAGAACATTTTTGTAATTTCTGTACCTTTTTCTCGAGAACTAGTGGGCTTAGAAAACAAAAATTTCCACGTGTTAACTAATGGCATTTACATAACTGGCACTAGAACCACTAGCGTATGAGCATTTGTATTTTTTAGTATAAAAATCAGTCATAAGTGGCAATTTTGATAAATAAACAAACGCAAAAAAAACATAACATATCTAGTTTTTAGTATAAAAATCAGTCATAAGTGGCAATTTTCATAAATAAACAACGTAAAAAGACCTAACATATCGTATTAGTTCCACTTCTGTAAAGTGTTAGCAGCTACCTTTATACGCATCTGCAGATGGCCATTATTTAAAAATTACATTAGTGGAAAAAAAACACAAATCAAACTACTAAACAGTTCGCTCGCCGAAGCCGTCTTGTGAGTTTTAATGCCCAAACGCTTGCGGTCTATTACGTGTCCTCGTCGCGCCAATTTTAGTCATTTTAGCCGATCATGACTGCTGTTTGGCACTTGTCTCATTGCTCACACTTCCAATAATGATTGAATATAATCATGGTTTTCTACCACGCTACACCTGAGGAGGGCTGTTCCGCACCATCAACTTATCGTAATGTGAGCATAAATGTAAACAAATGCTCAACAGAAGAGATAGTCATAATACCAGTTCTTAAATGCGGCGAGTAAAACATAGTGAAAATGTTTAGCGGGCAGGTCACACAACTGCTTAATACAAAAAAATAATGAAAAACCTCATATGCAACAGAAAATGCGATAGCCACTCCGGAAGCATGCTTCTCTCGGCATCATTACTCTTTGGTTCAGTTTAACGTGCGTACACAAAGAACAGCACAAACACGACAAAAACAGATGAATTCGGACATGAGGCACGGATCCTTGTAAAGCTGCGGAGTAAGATGCCAGACCGACCGCGTTATTGGAGGGCTACACCTTGCGACAATCGCCCCTGCCGGCGAAAGTTGGAAGGCATCACCGACCCTGCCACCTCCTCCCATAGGAAACCCCCTCCGCTCAGCTAGCCAGTATATTCTAGGCACTATAATTCCGCTGACCCACGAACAAACATTTCTCGTCGACATGTTGTTGTTGGCGCGATGGCACTTGTGGCTTTGCAGAAGGCAGCCGCTACTTTGGCTGCGAAAAGCGTAGCCTCTGAGATCTGCATTCTAAAACCGAAAACACTGAAAATACGTCACGAGGTTGCGGATCTCGAAGGCCATGCTTTTGCGGGCCCGCATGCCTCGTGCGCGAACAGACAAGTTGGAATGCAAACATTACAAGGCTGCCAAGTCACTTCGAATTCTCATTTTGGTGCCCTCGGCAATCAGCCTCTTTGAAAAACGCTAGCCCATGCGTTAAAATGCGGACCGCGCGTCAAATTAGCGGTGAACTGACAAGCGCTGCGCAACGAACTAGAGGCAATTTTCGTCACCTCGACGAGGGATTGGAACTAAGAACGCGGCCGTGATCTATAGTTTTTAGGAAAAATGCACTTTCTGGCTTCGGCGCGGGGCGCGTTGGATATAGCAGATGTTTCGCTGCGGGAGTTCGATATACGTGCACACCAGCCCCATACTTTTGCATGGGATATTCAAGGGGATTTCTCAACTGTACGATATAGCCAATAGTTCGATATATCCGAGTTCGGTATATCCGGGATCGACTGTAACACGTTTGACGTGGATCCACTATGTAACAAGCCAGCTTGGTTTATCAAGTCGGCCCGTTTACCTCGGGCTCCGGAGTAAGGAATGGTTTGATGTCCACATTGCTGCTTTGTGCCTTGAGGTCATGGTCTCCAAAGCCTCGGGTGACTCCGATGGTAGCCAGGACTCGGCTCTGCAAGGCGCGAAGAGCAGTACAATCCACTATACAATTACACCATTTCAAGAGCAAAGGTTCAATGAAACACAAAGATAATCGAAATTGGTTCCAGCCAAGCCAAAATGCAGACCAAGAGACATGCAAAAAATGTTGGTCACTTTTCATGTGCCCATGTACAGTGGAAATGCGTGTGAAAAACAACCAAAGGGAACATCTGTTTTCGCATTGTGAAATGGAAGTGCATCTAGAAGCTAAATAAAAATATGTGCTAGCAGTGGCTCCTGATTATGTATCTTGAAACTATGAAAGATTTTTGCTTTAACCCGAGCTACAATGAAAAAGAACAAAAGCCTTTGCTGTCCACATTGATTAGGTGATAAGCTGCAATTGTCACTGGCACTGGCAAGGCTAACGGCACATCAACTGCCTCTTTGGAAAAATGCATGGAAGGTCTTCTCATTTTATTACCTATTCTTTGCCATACATACTGTACCTTAAAATAAAAGGTGGTTGATTTCTACTGTTTAAGACAACGTTAGTACAGCAACAATGATGATCAAATGAAATGGGGTCAACATGAATGATAAACTTACCCTCTTGCCCTCTCCGTAAATAAGTGGAAATCGGAGGTCGTCGAGCGTCACCGTCCTGTATGCCCTGCGCACATGGTATCAAAGAGTGTGTGTGGTGACCGCGTTACAAGAATGTGCAGAGAAGTAAACAGTGCGGGAACACGTCGCCTGTTTTGCTTCATTAACTTTAATACAATGACGCAAGGAAAACACCAGCCCACCCATTAGTTATTTATGCTTCAACAACATTTGTGCTTCGTACGATGGCATATGAATAAGAAACAAAAAATTGGTATCAAGCAATCGGTGTGCGGACCAGCTAAACTGTGGATGCAGAAGTGCCAAGCAGGAGTGCTCGTCCTTTCATACCCTCAACAAGTACGGAAAGAATGGAATCACTTACCTTGTTGATGACAGTAAGTAATCAAAAAAAGCCCTTCTTGACAATTTATTTTAACTCTTACCTTGGTGCTCAACTGCAATTTATTTTTTGTTTAAGCCCCATCGACTTCTGTCGTAATGCCTTTGGCCCCGAGAAAGCACAAATATAATTCAACAAACAAAATAAACCAGTCACAGTGCAATAGTGCTGGGCTCTTCAAGTGAAAGCAGTTACAAAAACAGTATATGAGGGATTGTGAATCTATGACACAGACATCCTCAGTTATGCATCTGCACATGCTTGTAAGATATTAAAACAATAACCTTGAGTAGGGGCTGTGATTAGCTCCTCACAAGGAGTGCGGTTGAACCCAACGTACAGAATGCAACATTTATCTATTGTTCAACAACACTGCCAATCTGATGTGAGATCATAGCATTAAGAGTCCACATCAAAGCACAGCAAAATGTACAATCATAAGAGAAAGAAATAGAAACACACTTACATTATGCAGTGACCATGTGTAACACAATGAAATGCAGGACAAGTTCAATACCAAAACACAGCAGTAGTAATAGCTAATACAAAATAGTCATTCAGAGAAAAGTGAAAGCTAACAACTGCTGCATTAAATAGTGTAAAAAGAAAAATCAACAGCATCAAACTGCTTAATTAACAGCATAATAAAACACAGCAGATACAAGTGATGTGTAGAATATGTAAACACAGAGGGAAAAAATAGACACCTTAGATAGAGTTGGTACTCTGCAAATATATTATTATTATTAGTGACAGGGGCATAGGATGGTCAAGCGATGAAAATAAAGGAAGTATTGTAGCTGTGAAGTAAGCAACAACGCTTTTTGTAAACAGGGGTTACGATTCCCAGCTTACACTGGAGGTGTCGTTCACTTTGCAGTAAATCGAACCCTCATCTAATCTAAACATAAAGAAGTTTGTTTCTTTGACTACAACCCGACTTGCAAGCTGCATTCGTATCCACTCAACACAAGCCACAAAGCCAACTCACCAGCCGGTCATGAAGGCGTCCCGGCACAGCAGGCGTTTGCCTAGGTCAAGCTCGCACGGGCGTCGCACAAACTCCAGGGGGTGAACTCGCTGCCTAGCAGCTCGGGGCACTGCATGCCCTGTAGATAATATTGCCAATGGATTTAAACACAGGCCAGTAAATGCTACCACCACTTTATGAGCAGTTGCACCTCTAGGGTGCAACTACTATTTTATGATGCATCTCGGTTGGCAGCTCTGGTCCTCTAGCTCAGAGTCGGCAGATTCCTAGTGCAGCTTGCAATCTGAGCGGGAGAGAGCAGTGTTACCAACCTAATGCATCAGCGATCTTGGAGCAGCGCCTGCAGCGCCACGGCGCGGGCAGCACGGGAAAGCCACCATGTAAACCAAAACATTTGCGTGTGGCACCCAGCTCTGAAGTGCTTCAATGCCGCGACAGCTCCGTGAACTTGCTCGCATTGAATTTGGTGATCATCATTGTTTGAGCTACTACCTTTAGGGCCTTTGGTTGCGATGTGCTGTAAAACCGGCACGGATGATTCTTGTGCTTTAAGTAGCTGCCTTCGCTTAACCATGGTGGCAGGTTAAGCCTTGTTGAATGCATGAAAACGCCACAGACACAACTCAACAATGTTTTGAACAACGTCTCGCTTTGAAACTCCCAAATGTTTAATGCTAAGAAATGCACACTGGCAGCTGTACCTGTCAACAACCGCGGCATCCAGGCCCATTTAGAGTAACATGACGTGTTCTCAGCCAGATTGCGCCAATGCTCTCACTTCGAAGTCAGAGCGATTGGAAGCACTCTGAGTGGGAGGCTGACGCTCTGGAAGAACCATCCGAACATAGTCTGAGAGCTCGACTTCTACCACCCGAACACGCGGCCCACTTTTCAGAGCCCTCTAGAGTGCTCGAAAATGACCATCCAAATATGCCATTAATACTCCTTTTCAGGGTGCAACTATTTTAAGACACCCTTCAGGGTGTTCTGAGCATTCTGACCAAAACGTATCCTTTAGGGTGTAGTTTTCACACAAAAGGGTGTTTTTTGACCCACAAAGGATGTATTTGACAAAAATGCACCCTTGAGCGTGTACTTTTGTTGCAATAATCGTCTTTTCTCTTGCGACATTCCCTAACTTAATTCTCTGTGTCCTTGTGTATCTATGTATGCAAATCAAATTATAAATAACGGCGATTTTCGCCCATGTCAAAGTACTTTCAGGACATGAGCGGTGGGCACGCTTTTATGTTCCTGAGACGCTCTGTTAGGAAAGTGGCGGCCCGATAGCTTTTAAAAAAGAAATACTCGCAAGCAGCCAATTGACGAGAATAATTGTTTGGGACAAATAAGCAAAAAAGCGCAACACCGAAACCGAAACCCAACCGAGTGTGCAAACACTGTCTACGTATAACGTAGACGTGTTACGAAATAACCGGATGTCGTGCAAGGCATGCCGGGCACGCGGCGTGGAACAACAATGAAAACTGTGACAGCCGGTACGACCAGATTACGGAGAAGCGCCGGCCAAACAGGGTTGGGCAACACTGTCTGTCGCCTTGTGCACAAAAGCAGCACACGCAAATCGCTGTAGCGGCCTAAGCGCCGAAAGTGCTTTAGCAGAGTGCCCTCGGCTGCGTCACAACACTTCCGCAAAGACGCTTAAAAGCCAATACTGACGTCACAGCGTGACAATGAAAAAAAAATAACAAAGAGAAAAATTAATGCTTATTTACAGTACACACGAAGAAAGCAAAAAAAAAAAAAATATGGTAATAATTGCAGAAACTGGGAAGCCAGGAGGGCGTTTCATTCAGACAATCTTTAAAATTAAAACATTTGCAAACAATATTTATGAGGAGCTTGTTGTTTCATGTCTCAAGCCTGTAATTTGGCATAACCGGCATGTCTGTGCCTGAAGCGTGCAAAGGAACGTAGTCGCCCCGATAAATCGACCGATTTCACTGAGCTCGGATCGGACATCGACCTCGTAATTCGGAAATCGCGCGGACCGCCGTTGGATCCCTTTAATAGAAAATGTGTAACGCAGCACGACCAGTACTTTTCGGACAGCTGCGGATCTACACGATAATCCGGACCCTGCGGTGGGCACGCTTGTAGGAAGAGACGGCATTCTTCCGGCACCCGTACCATAGGAAAGTGGCCTCGAGCACCAAGCTTCTAAAAAAGGGAACGCAAGCAATTGGCCAGATCTATGAGGCTCTACTTCGAGCTACTTTATTCAGGTTGTGAAAATGGACTTGGAGGCACTCGTCAACTGTGGAAATCGTAAAATCGCGAAATCCTAATTCCAGTTCCTGTATCCCCGCGCTGCACTGCTAACCGCCATTCTGTCTAACTGTAATTCTGTCGAAGGGTGCGGTAAAGCGTGCTGCACGCGCGTTCATTTTTATCTTGAGACTTGCTTTATTTTACGCTCTGCTGTCTCAAAAATCTGAGTTGAATGGGATGTACAAATGGAGCCATCACAGCAGCGGGCAGCAACAACAATGAAAGGCGGCAACGATTCACTGCCGATTTTTAACACGCCCGATTCCGGACAGAGTAAGCCAAACATTTGGGTTCGCGGCACCGCACCAGCCCCAACGTCGTTCTTAACATCGTCAGAAATTTCACTAAAACTCTTCGGCTAGCGATTTTTCACTTTCTGCAAATCAAGCATGTAAAAGTAAAATTGCAAGCCCGCATCTAGTGCTCTGCAGAGTGCTCCTCGTAGGTTCACAAGCGCTTTCGCAGTCGGCCTTTGCAAAGACAGTCCGAAAGTCAGCTTTGTCGCGAGCCGAGTGTTATGGAGTGAAGCGGACGGAAGGGGCCGCTATCACGGCGCGTGTAGCAATGTCTTTACGGAAAAAGTGGAAATAACAAGGCGTGATGGCGGAGGTGGAAACGCGCCAAGCTCAATCGTGACGAGCTACGATAAGCATTTACAGTACACTGCTCGAAGAAAGCAAAAAAAATGTGGCCTGGGGGTGCATGAGTGCCGCATTTAATGCGCAGAACCCAAACGCGCCGCGCCGCCTTCACTGCCTCTTTGTGACTGAAGTGCGGCGCACAGAGCTGCCTTCATTCAAGTAAATGATCTAGCGAAAAACTGCGGAGATTCAGGCGGACTTGGTATGCACGTAATGGAATTATGTGCAGGCATGGCACGCATTGACAATTTGTTCGGCCACCGGCTTGAAGCAAGAATATGTTTTTTTATGAGGAGCTTGTTTGTTTCATGGACATTTGTAATTCGGACTTATTTACCGGCATGTCTGTGCCCGTAGTCCGACACTATCGGTGGAAAACTGTATGCCTAAAAATGCTGGCATTTAGCTACAATGACATCACCTTATATGTGCAGGAGTGCCTGTCATTCACATTTGCGCCCTTGTTTGGAGGTGCAAACCAAACTGACCATGACACTAGGCGAAAGAACCATTCAAAGAGCTTGCTACGAGTAGCGGCAGGCATTTTTTGTTTATGCATGCCGATACAAGACCTGTCAGCCACAATATTTGAGAAATAATACGGTTGTAGCCATGAAGCTTTAAATACTGGTGAAAAAATACAAAAAAAGATTTATTACTGAAGATGTCGACTGCTTATAATTCGTACAACTACCATACAGACCAACACACCATACTGGCACGAATACAACATAAAGTTACTTTGGCTGTGCACTGTGAGATTACTCACATAAAGGACTATTTCAGTTCTGAACTGCTTCAACACAAATATGCCATTGTGTTTATTAAAAACGTAGGCAGAAAAAAAAAAAAAACTAATTTACAAGCTAACCCTGTGTTTCTGCAAACACTGTGAAGCACAAGATATTTTTGTTTAGAATCTGTCTGGCACAAACTTGTACAGCGCCTTGCACTAAACATAATAAGCAATCTCTGGTTAGCACATTGCCTTTGTCTATTTGGCAGGATGCCTTGAGTAGATACACACAGACAGACTGCGAGAGGTGTGAGATCAGCTACAGCAGTCTGTATCTCATCTGTTTCTGTTACAATAGAGAGTTTTAGTTTGTCTGCAAACTTTAAAGCATTTCTGCATTAGCAGTTTAAAAGGTCAGACTGGTGGCTGGTTGGTAGTGTATAACTCCAGAACAGTAGCGCAAAAAATCACACAGACGACGACAGAGCAAAATGGGATACAGCGCTAAACTAACAACTCAGTGTTTATTGCAGGTGACCATTATCCTGCATTAGTAGGATAATAGAGGTGTAGGTGCGAGTGGCTAGATCAGTTGCAAAGATGTATATTCACAGTAACCAAGTGTATTTCACTTCCTGCTGGTGAATACCTGGCGGCGGCGAAACTGCCAGTGTGTCGCCTTTTTAAATGTAGCTGCAACATCTACACTCAACCGACAAAGAAGAAAAGGCGTCTAGATAGGTAGGTGAAGCCTACCAATTAAGTTGCCATCACGTCTGGTAAACAGGCACTGTGCGAAAGCCAGTGCATAGAAAAAATAAAGAACACACTATAAATCTCTACCATCTTTTCTGCCATTTTGAAAAACAGAGCGCTCTGCCACACACACGAATGCCTGTAGAAAAGTCGGCGTGTGTGGTCGTAAGGAGGAAAGGGCAAAGAACATATGGAAGCCTATCTTGGGGGAGTGGGGTGTGTGGAGGCCAGAGAGCAAGAGTGAATCAAATGAGAAAGAGTACGACAAAGTGGTTATAAAGAAAGTGGACAAAAAACCCTCATACACAAACTGCGATGCACGCCCACGCAATCTCGAATGGCCAAACACAGCTGCACTTGCAGCGGCTGAGAGCGTAGCACAAACGCAGTCCTGTTAGGGGCCCTGAGTGAAGCTTGGCAGGTAAATCGCAACTGTTGTGCGCGACTGCCCAGAAACCTACACATATGGGGCCGTGACCCATGTGAACATAAATCACTGCAGTGGATCAGGCAGCACTGCGGTCCAAATGCTATAAGCTCACAGCAGGGCTCGGGTTGCAACGGTACTATTAATACCCTTATTTTGAACTGCGCCAAAGGTTAAAGGACAAGTATAGGAGAAAGGTAATGGTATACTGAAAGACAGGGCTTTACGCCAACATGCCACTGAGGATACGTAGGTTAACTCCTACACCTTTTATGATATAAGGATATGTTTAAGTTGAACGTAGTTCTCGCTCCCTGAAGGCGAGAATTGCAGTAAACAAAGGATACAAATTCAGACAGGCTTGTGCCTCCAGAGGAGCAATATGGAAACAATGAATCCCAGCAAAGCAAAATTTTCAGCATTTTTTTTCTAGGCGCTACTTCATCTTTCGCTTGCTCGTCAAGATGAGATGAGGCCATCATTTGAGGCTTGGCCAGCAGC